>NC_142935.1:7911346-7916346 GCF_046866305.1 Octopus bimaculoides | reverse complement strand
CATTGATACATTGTACTTGAAAAATGGTGATGTAAATGGAGACTTTGTGAAGCGTAGAAAGACCAAGTGTAGCTTATCCCGCTCAAAAGATTTCTGGATAAGAGTCGTTCATGGATGATGTAAATGGATTTGGTAGACAGAAACCGAAAGAAGCCTGTCCTAGATATATATATATATATATATATATATATATATATATATATATATATATATATATATATATATATATATACGAGTGTGTATGTCTTTGTGTCTGTGTTTGTTCCCCTCCCGGTCAGCTTGATAATCGTTGTTGTGTTAACTTCACCGTAGCCTAGCGTTTCGGCTTTAGAGAGCGATAGAATAAGGACCAAGCTTAAAAAGAGTTGATTCGTTCGATTTAAATTCCTCAAGGCGGTGCTCCAGCATGGCTGCAGTCTAATGACTAAAACAAGTAAAAGAGAAAATAGATATTAATATTATTTATATTTTGCCTGAGTGGAAACGGAGTTAGTCTTTTTGCGTAGAACTTTATTTAAAAAAATGCATGCTGGCTGTAAGAATACAGCAGAGTAAACTCGGATACGTAGAATAATATTTCGTGTCCTGCTGAGCGGTTTCAAGAAGTGGCAGCGTGTATATATATATGTATATGTATATATATATATATATATATATATATATATATATATATAAGAACGCAGGTAACGATGAATATTTAGTAGTCAGATACATTCTCCATTCAGACGTTCCGTATCGTCACTTCCCCAGCGACTAAATAGACGGAAACAAAAGAAAAATTATATATAAAAAAAAAGGAAAGAGGACATGGAAAAATATACAAAGAAAACTAGCAACAAAACAGCATCTTCGATCAAATATTTATTGTCCAAACACTGTTCTGACGAGTTGTAAAAAAAAAAAAAGACTATAAAGCAACAGGGAAAACCTGGAAGAGAGAAAGAACCAACCTATATTGGCAACAGTGTGACAAACTTGAAGATGGAAACTTATGCGGAGTTTCCCACGCTTATCAAGAGGAATAGTACTCTGTGTGTGTGTAAATGGATGTGCATGTATCAGGTCTGTGTATGTATGTATCTATATGTGTAGGGTATGTGTGTGTGCGGGTGTGTATGTGTGTGAGTGTGTGCGTGTTTGTGTGTGTGTGTAAAACCATAAAATAAGTCCATTTACTCATATATTCATTATATGAATACTATATATATATATATATATATATGTATATATATATACATACATATATATAGACATATACATAAATGCGTATGTGTGTATATATATATACATATATATATATTCACACATATACATTAATGTATATATATATATATATATATATATATATATATATATATATATACATAAGTATATATCTATATATACCTATCTATCTCTCTCTATATATATACGCAGACATATATACATGCATAATTGCATATGTTTATGCGTATGTATACGCATATGTATATGTTTCTTTGTACATAGTATCACATATATACATATATATATATATATGTATACATGTGTAATTTTTTCTATATATATATATATATATATATATATATATATAATATGGTATATATATATATATATATATATATATATATATATTATATATATGTATGTATACACACGTGTGTCCATACAAAGATTTATATTAAATCGCATACACACAAACACACACAAGCACAAATTATTAGGATTCGTGCAATAATCAAGTTTCTCTTCTACTACGTCCTGAGTTCGAACACCACCTGCACCTAAGTATCCCCTTTCATCATATTTCGGTCGATATAATTATTATATTAACCTGTCGTGTTCCGTTGACCGTTCCAATAAATTATATAAATAGCTAATTGTCGCCACAGCATGGAATGCATGAAATATAAAAATCCTACGTTTAATATAATTAGACAGAGAAAAAAAGTATATAGCGAAAAATTAATGGCGTTTGATTAAGGAACAAGACAGAATTTCTGAAGTGTGGGGATTAATTTATGTTAATAAACCCTGTATTCCATGATACACATATATATATGATAGATGCAAATAGTTTTGTTATACGGTGCTGAGTTTTACAATCCTGTAAATAATAATAATAATGGTATTTTTATATGCCTAAAGTTTATAGCGATCCCCATGCAAATGACTAAAGAAAATAATGGGGCATATAAGGCCTCGACAGAAAAAGAGGTCGACTTTACCTTTCGTTCTTTCAGGGTCGATAAAATAATTACCAATGAACCATTCTGAAATTATGAATTGTTGCGCTTGCGCCAAAAATTTACGCCATTCTTTAATGTGTCTTTCAGTTTTCACCATTGTTAAAATTGGTAATATTTTGCCCTGATGTCAATCCTTTCCGTGACCATTTCAGATTTTTACAATATTTTTCCTAGACAAAATAAACCAATAACGAGACCAATGTTACCTTTTTCATTGCGTCTCCCTCCTATGTAAGACAGTTGAGTACAAAATAAAGGAAGGCATGATACTTCGAGCGAGACTAGAGGCCACTCATGGACTCTAACGGATGGCTATGAGACGTTTCAGCATAGCACTTTTGGCGCCGTGTATTTGGCGCGGCTTAATTAGCGTCATTGATTCGAAGCTGACTTATTTGGCAGCGTACGTTTTAATGAGTGTATCATTCTCTTCCTCTCTCTTTTTCTTTTTCTCCCCTCTCTCTTTATGACAGCGAGCATATTTCTCTCACTGAAGAGAGGACAAGTGCCTATGCTCATTGTATTACAAGAATAAATTGCATATGGCGCAGACGTGGTTCTGTGGAAAGAAGCTTGCGCCCCAACCACATGGTTCCAGGTTCAGTCCCACTATGTGATACCTTGGGCAACTGTCTCCAACTATAGACTTGTGCTCACACTTCGCGATGTGGGTTTTGTACATGTGGATGTGTGTGCGTGTGTGGATATGAGTGTTTCCTCCAGTGCCAAAATATACTGTCACCAGTCAGCCGTAGCATATCTTCAACGCCCAAACGGCTGCACCAAATTGTCTCATGCAACTCACAGATGCAATTTAAGAGATATTTCGCTATTATTTCTAGTAAAATCTCGAGACCTCGTATGCAGACTCTTTCGTTGGTTTCATTTCAAATCCAGGTTGTGGAAGATTCACTTTGCTTGAAGTGCAGACACACAGTCATAATACTCTAAACAGCTTGTATTATTGTCACGTGTCTCTGGTATTAGAAGAAATTGTAGAATCTGAAGATTGTGGATATTTTCAAGAGTTTACAAAGGAATTGTAATATAATGGAATTAATAGAATAGACATACTGGCATCAACTCTGCTCGCAGCTTAAGAAGAATGAAGTCTGAATCTATTTAAGCTTTATGGAGAATTGTTTGCATATGAACGTGTGTATATATATGTATATATACATATATAGATGTGTGTATATGTATGTATGTATGTAATATATGTATGTATCTATCTATCTATCTATCTATCTATCTATCTATATATATATATATATATATATATATATATATATATATATATATATATATATATATATATATATATATATGTATGTATGTATATGTATCTATATATATGTATGTATATGTATCTATATGTGTATATATGTAAGTGTATGTACACTCATCCACATACCTTCCTATCTATGTATCTATCTATCTATCTATCTATCTATCTATCTATTTATCTGTCTGTCTGTCCATCTATCGATCTATCCATCTATTTATCTATCTATCCTTGTGTGTATATATATACCTGTGTGTGGGTGTACACACGTGCCGACACGCATACATGCACTCATCGATACACACACACAAACTCACACACACACACACACACACACACACACACACACACACACACACGCCCACTCAGTAAACACTTATATCTCTAAATATTACATTTTACCCAATCTAGATGCAAGGAATTATCAGAACATTTAAAGGGTCGCATGCAGTACGTTATTTACTCTTTTGGATTTTCGGCTCACTGAGTTCAAATCCTGCAGAGGGCAACTTACCTTCTCATCGTTCGAGGGCCGATAAATACTAGTAGAATCTAGGGTGCAAATATTATCTTTTCTCTGTCTTTTTTCTCTCTGGAGTTTATCTGTATACGAAGAGTCCAGACTTGTTAAACTGTTCCACACTGGTTCCGATCCAGGCTTGTACGAGCTAAATGGTTGAATATTCCATGGTTACCATAGAATACTCAACCGTTTATCCATTAATTTCAGGTGCATGAATTCAATTAATCGGACCACAGAATGTTATTCGCATCGTTGAAATCGATGGAGAATTTAAAATTTATATCCAATATATTTTATAACACGTTACGAGGCACCCGAGTTAAATTTGGGTATCTGAACTTCTTTGTTAAGAACACAGCAACTATTACCACGGATTTTTTCTGTAGGGTAAAGGGTAAAGACCGACTTCACTCATCAATGAACATGGGATTGCACCTAGAAAGTCCCCACCACCACCATCACCACCACCGAAGCACAAGTCCGGGCAAGGTCGTTTATGGAAGACCAGTAGTCACCCATGCATACCAGCCTCCCCTCTCCATGCCACCGATGTTATCCAATGGAAAAGCAAAGGGGCCGATACAGCTTGGCACCAGTGACGGCTCAATTCATTTCTATAGCTGAGGGAACTGGAGCAACGTAAAATAAAGTGTCTTGCTCAAGAACACAATACACATCCCGGTCTGGGAAACGAGCTCACTACCTCATGAGAACGATAGAATAAGTACTAGGCTTACAAAGAATAAGTCATGGGGTCGATTTTCTCGACTAAAAGTGTTGCTCCAGCATGGCCGCAGTCAAATGACTGAAACAAGTAAAAGAGTAAATATTGTAAAGTATATATATATATATATATATATATATATATATATATATATATATATATATATATATATGTATATATATATAAACACATTGTCATACACACTTATAGCCTTGTGAGTGAAACTGGTAGATAGAAACT
>NC_142935.1:7903846-7906346 GCF_046866305.1 Octopus bimaculoides | reverse complement strand
CAACAACAACAACAACAACAGCACGATGGGTGGACGGGGTAGCAAAATGTGGATGCTCAACCTTCTAAAAAGAGCAGCCAAATCTATCTGAAAATATTTCCTACATATTAAAATAATGTAGTCCAAGATGGACAATTCCTAATACAAAGATAAGGTCCTTATCTCTTTTCCTCTTCCTCTTCATCATCTTCTTCGTCTCTCCTTTTTGTTGTCATCTTTCTTCTTCTTCTTCTTCTTCTTCTTCTTCTTCTTCTTCTTCTTCTTCTTCTTCTTCTTCTTCTTCTTCTCAAAACGTACAACCGGAAGAAATGTCGCTAAGCATTTTGTACGGCATGCTAAAGATTCTGACTGCTCATTGCCTTATCTTTTTATAATAATAATAATAATAATAATAATAATAATAATAATAATAATAATAATAATAATAAAAGCAGTTAATTCTTTAATTAGCCACAAGGATTCACATACAAAACATTAGTGACATGCCAAAAAAATAAAAGACAAAACCAGGACTATACAATGGGTTTTCGCGTTAGGGGAGGTGCTTTAAGGTCCTCGTGGAAAAATCCAACAAAAGCCATGGGTGCCTGAACAACAGGGCAAGAGCCCTTCACTTTTTGTTTACAGGTGCACGCTCAGAATTGGTCCTTTCACACAGTCCATTCTTCCAACATTCACCAACCTTTCAACAGACTTGCTACAAGCCAACGCTTCCCTCTCCACCCCCAACTTCCTTTTCACAATAATAATAATAATAATAATAATAATAATAATAATAATAATAATAATAATAATAATAATAATAATAATATTAATAATAATAATAAATGCCCGGATTATGATCGCAACTGACATAAGTGTTATCATGTACATTGTTTTGTCTTGGTATAAAAAGATGGGCTACAGCAAATATTCTGCTTAATACCACAGATTTGCTTGTCGGTTGTTTGACCTTAACCAGTTGAGAATGTCCCTTGGTGGCTTACGTTATGTACATCTCTGATCATGAGCAGAAGTAGTGGTGGGGGAGCATCATAGCCATGTGTTGAGAAGAATTCTTTGGGGTTTGGATAATTTGCCTTTGGAAACGGGTGTTTTGCTCAACATCCTTAAACAAACCTTATTCAGGGACCATTTCAGCGGGATGGGCTACTCGACCTGAAGAAAATTCAAACTGGGCCCCACCTGCGAGGTCATGTGCTGTTTATCTTGATATGAGATCACCATGCCGCGCACATATGGTTGTGAAGCATGTGCTTGGTGTACCCTTATCAGACGGGTAGTCATGATGGGTATAATGGGCTTCGTATATTTTACCCCCGTGTTACTTTGATGGCGTACACTGCTCTCTCACTCAATAATAATAATAATAATAATAATAATAACCCTTTCTATTAGAGCTACAAGGCCTGAAATTTGGTGGGAGGGAACTAGTCGATTACATCGACCCCAGTGTGTAATTGGTACTCAAGTTACTGACCCCGAAAGGATGAAAAGTAAAGTAGATTCTAGCGGAATTGAACTCAGAGCGTAAAGGCGGAGGAAGTACCATAAAGCATTTTGCCCGGCGTGTAACGATTCTGCCAGCACGTCACCATAATAATAATGATTTCAAATTTTTGCCACAAGAACAGCTTGTGGGGAGGGGATTAAGTCGATTAGATTGACTCCCCCCACCCCAGCGCATAAGGGGTACTTATTTAATCGACCCTGAAAAGATGAAAGAAAGGCAAAGTCGACCTCAGAGGAATTTGAACTCGGAACGTAGCAATGGGCGATACACCGCCAAGCATTTCGTCCAGCGCGTTAACGATTCCGCCAGCCCGCCGCCTTCGCCACCTTAATAATATTGATGATGATGATGATGATGATGATGATGATGATGATGTTGATTTCAAATTTTAAAACGAGGCCAGCAATTTCGGGGCTAAATCGATTACATCAACCCCAGTTTTCAACTGGTACCTCTGATTTTATTGACCTCGAAAGAATGAAAGGCAAAGTCGACCTCAGCGGAATTTGAACTCAGAAAGTGCTAACGATTCCTGTCTTAATAACGATGATGATGATGATGATGGTAATGTTGAGGACGACGACGACGATGTCGACGACGACGATGTCGACGACGACGATGTCGACGACGACGATGTCGACGACGATGTCGTCGACGATGATGATGAGGATGGTGACAGCAAATAACAATGCAAACGATTAAAACAACAACAACAGCCGCAGCTATTTTATAATCGTTGCAACAACTGCGAATGCACCTGCAGCTACAAATGCAGTCGTAATTATGACAATTAGACGGAGCTCATCAAATGACTGGGTTATGTTCGAAATCGTCTCCGTTTCGTGACACCAGCAGATGTACAGAGGTATGTATGTGTGTATGTGTGTGTGTGTGTGTGTGTGTGTGTGTGTGTGCGTGCGTGCGTTTGTGTGCGTGTGTGTGTATACAAATGCGCACACACAGAGAAACGCGCGCATACATAGACAT
>NC_142935.1:7883846-7896346 GCF_046866305.1 Octopus bimaculoides | reverse complement strand
AACCGCAACACTTTTGATAATAATAATAATAATAATAATAATAATAATAATAATAATATACCCAAGGCGCACAGAGCTGCGCTCGGTAGTGAAGTGAAAGCACGTTATAAAAATAAAACTACTGAACAATAATAATAATAATAATAATAATAATAATAATAATAATAATAATAATAATAATAACAACAACAATAAGGGTAAGGATGAGGCTAAGTGTAATACTTAAGGCAGGGCTGAATGCAAGAAACCGGATCGAAGCGGTCAATACTTTAGCTATACCAGTCGTGACTTACAGTTTCAATATCATTAACTGGTCAATTACTGAAATATGTAATCTTGACAGAAAAATACGAAAATTTTTGACAATGCATAGAATGCACCACCCTAAGGTAGATAGATTTAGAACGACTTTATCTGCCAAGAAAAGAAGGTGGACGAGGACTTTTAGAACTATAATTAACAATGAAGATGGACACAACTGGCCTTAACACCTACCTGAAAAACTCTGATGACTGGAGGTTATAACTTGTCTTGAAGCACGAAAACAAGAAAACATCATACTCAGTAGCAAAACAGGAAAAGGAATATCTAAGTGAATTCTCAATACAACAAATTCCAGAATTAGACGTACTGGAAACAAGCACAGAAAAAGTTATGCGGATGAAAACCCGTGTTGAAACTGCTGCTTTAGATATTCTTACTGATAAATGGCAAGAAAAACCCCTCAATGGCAAATACCCAAAGAGAGCTAATAGTGCCGATGTTGACAAAGCCTTTACCCGTCAATGTTTAGTGTCTTCTGGTTTAAAATCTGAGAGAGGTGGGTATATCATAGCAGCCCAAGATCAATGCCTACTTACAAGAAACTAGCAGACCAACATATTAAAGAGTGGCAGCTGTCCAACATGTCGTGTACATTACTTATTGATTGCTAAAAGAGAAGCAGTAACATTGCCTCATTGGGGCTTGAACTCAGAACCTTGGAGAGCACAAGAAACAAACACTACAACGTATTTTGCTCAAACTTCAATGATTTTGTCATTCTATATATATATTTTTTATTTGTTTCAGTCATTTGACTGCAGCCATGCTGGAGCACCGCTTTTAGTCGAACAAATCGACCCCAGGACTTATTCTTTGTAAGCCTAGTACTTATCCTATCGGTCTCTTTTGCCGAATCGCTAAGTTATGGGGACGTACACACAGCAACATTGGTTGTCAAGTGATGATAGGGGGACAAACACAGACACAAAATCACACATATACATATATATATCAGACGGGCTTCTTTCAGTTTCCGTCTACCAAATCCACTCACAAGGCTTTGGTCAGCCCGAGGCTATAGTAGAAGACACTGACCCAAGGTGCCACGCAGTGGGACTGAACCTGGAACCATGTGGTTGGCGAGCAAGCTACTTAGCACAGAACCATGCCTGCGCCTATATAAAGATTTTTACTACTTCTTCAGTTCTATATCTCTTCCCCCACCCCACTATCTTTATATGTTCCGTCTTCCTTGTTCTACTTTCATTTTCGTCGTTGTTATTATACTCGTGATCGTAGTTACTGCTGTTGATGTTGTGGTTGTGGTTGTTGTTGTTTATTGTTTAATTTGTGATAGAAGCGGACGCTAAAATAAATAAGTAAATAAATAGATATGAGGGAGAGTAAGGAAGTGGGAATAAGTGGGAGAGAGAGTAAGTGGTAGAGGAGAGAGAAAGAGAGAGATAGGAAGGAGGGGAGCGGGGGTGAAGGAAGGGGAAGGAACTCTTACAAGTGATATGTATTTTGTTCTCCATAATGGCGTCTTCAGATGGTTGCAAATGGAACTGATGTGAAGACCTAGAATCTCGAAATGAAGAAACTAGGGCGCACACGTACACACACACGCGCACACACACACGCACACACACACACACACACACACACACACACACACACAAGCATATATAGAGGCACATATATAGGCGTACGCATATACATACATCAGCATATACTCACAATACACATTTATATACATGTATTATACACACATATATATTTGTCTTGGTGTACACGTGTGTGTGAGTCTACGTATGCAAATCTAGACATATGCTTTCATAAAGTGTGTATACATACATACATACATACATACATACACACAAACATATTGTGTGGTAAGAAGTTTGTATCCCGACCATATCCTTCCGGGTTCAGTCCCACTGCATGACACCTCGGGCAAGTGTCTGCTGTATAATCTCAGGTCGACCAATACGTTGTAAGTGGACTTAGTCGAGACGGAAACTTTAAAAAGCCCGTCGTAAGATTTGATAAATAAGTTATTAAAGTCAAGTTTTAACGGAAATATAAGATCTTAACGTTTCGGTAGTTAGGCCTTCTTCAGCATTGAGGATGGGAGAAAAAGTCTCTGAGGAAAAATAAAGAGAGTCTCAGAACGCAAGTGAGGAAGCTATTTTAAAAGGAGTCAAGATGGAAAGAAAGGGCTGATGTATAGATACAAAATTTAAATGTGTTTATTCGTATCAGTAAACGGACATAATAAGAGGAAAGTTTGTGTGCGTTAGTTGCGGTGTATATTTTAGTATAGAGGTATGGAACAATGGCACATGTATGGAAGTATATATATGTGTGTGTGTGTGTGTGTGTGTGAGTGTGTGTGTGTGTGTGTGTGTGTGTGTGTGTGCGTATGTGAGTGTGTGTGTGTGCGTGTGTGCGTGCATGTGTGGGTAAAAAAGTTATCAGGATATCAGGAGAAAAGTGACATCTTCGCCAATGTTGATGTTTTGTCAGTATATATCTACATCTATGCATACATTTATAAACTATATATACACGTATGTGTGTGTGTGTGTATATATATATATGTATGTATGTATGTATGTATGTATGTATGTATGTATGTATGTATGTGTGCATATATATACATGTATACATTATATATGTATGTTTTTATATATATACACATATTTATGCATTGTATACACATATATGCGTTGCAAGAACTTGTGTATATGTTTGTTTGCTTGCGCAGGCGTGTGTGTGTGGTTGTGTTACCACATAAGTGTTTCGATCAAAATGCCACTCTTTGCCTCCGACTCCCTAGCTGGGTGGTGGGGAATTTCCATTCCAGATTCTGTATATTTTTCTTCTCTTAAGTGCTGCTAATGGTTTCTCTGAGGCATTGCTTATTGTTGTTATTTCTCGTGTTGTTACTGTTGCCATGTCCTTATAGTTTCTTGCCGTCTTTATCGCTATTGTTGTTGTTATTGTTGCTGTTGTTGTTGGTGTTGTTTTTATAGTTTTTGTTGTTTTATTCCTGAAATGATTTGGCATTGTTCTTCTTCTTGTTGACATTGTTGTTGCTTAATTTGCTCTTGTTTGTTGTCGTCCTTGTTCGGCCATTTTGCTGTAGCATTCCTTTTTTTTTTTCTATTACTGTTATTACCACCAATGTTGTTTTTGTTGTTGTTATAGTTGATATTGCATCTAAGGGCGGCGACCTGGCAGATTCGTTAGCACGCCGGGCGAAATGCTTAGCGCTATTTCGTCTGTATTTACGTTCTGTGTTCAAATGCCACCGACGTCGACTTTGCCTTTCATCCTTTTGAGGGTCGAGATATCAAGTACAAGTGATACACTGAGGTTAATGTAATCAACTTATTCTCTATCCCCAAATTGCTGGCGTTGTGTCAAATTTTGAAATCGATATTATTGCATTCAGTAAGGCCGCAAGCTGGCAGAACCGTTAGCACGCCGGGCGAAATGCTTAACGATACGTTCTGAGTTCAAATTCCGCCGAGGTCAATCTTGCCTTTCATCCTTTCGGGGTCGATTAAATAAGTACCACTTACGCACTGGGGTCGATATAATCGACTTAATCCCTTTGTCTGTCCTTGTTTGTCCCCTCTGTGTTTAGCCCCTTGCGGGCAGTAAAGAAAGAAGAAATCCTGTGCACGCCATGACAAAGGCTTAGTGACATTCTTCGGAGTTTACGTTCTGTCTACAAATTGCCCCGAGGTCGAGTTTGCCTTTTGTCTTTCCGTGGCCGATAAAACAAATACCAGCTGAACATTGGGGCCTGATGAAATCGATTTAAACCCACCTACCGAAATTTCTAGCCTTGTGCCAAAATTTTAAACCGATCAACTTTGCCTTTCACCTTTTCGGGGTCGATAAAATAAGTACCAGTTGATCAGTGGGGTCGATGTAACCTCTTTACATCGATGTAATCCGTCCCCTAGGATTTTCAGGCCTTGTGCCCTGAAGAAAAAGGATTGTTGTCTTTGTCCTTATTCATTTTCTTGTTGTTGTTGTTGTTGCTGCTGCTGCTGTTTTTATTAATAACTGTTGTTGTTGTTGTTGTTGTTGTTGCTGCTGCTCCTGCTGTTAACTTTACTGTTAATTGTTGCTGTCGTTGCTGTTGTTGTTGTGCTGCTGTTAGTTGCCATTTTGTTTATCCTCGTCCTCTTTGCTCCTGTAGTTCTGCTTCTGCTTCTGCTGCTGCTGGTTCTGTTGTTGCTGCAGATGGTCGTCGTCTTCGTTATTCATTTCACTGTTGTTGTTGTTGTTGTTGTTGGTCTTCTTCTTCTTCTTCTTCTTCTTACTGCTGCCGCTGCCGCTGCTGCTGCAGTCTCTGCTGTTAATCCTCGCTTATCTTCCTGTTATTCATGATGCTGTTGGCCTTCGTTGTTGCCCTCGTCCACATCCACCATATCCATTCTGCTGCTACTCCTGATGCTGTTGTTATTGTTATTATTATTATTGTTGTTGTTGTTGTTGGTGGTGGTGGTGGTGGTGGTGGCGGTGGTGGTGGTATTGGTCGTCGTGGTGGTAGTGGTGCTTGTGGTAGAAATGGTGGTGTTGGTGATGGTGGCTGTGGTGGTAGTGCTTATGGCGGTTGTGATGCTTGTGGTGGTTGTAGTGCTTGTGGTGGTGGTTCTTATGGTGTTGTTGTTGGTGGTGCTTGTAGTGGTGTTGACTGTGATGGTTGTGGTGGTGGTTGTGGTGGCTGCGGTGGTGGTAGTTGTGGTAGTAGTGCTGGTGTTTGTGGTGATGACTGTGATGGTTGTGTGGCTGTGGTAGTTGTGGCTGTGGTGGTGGTAGCCTTGTTTTTTATGGTTTTGTTGTTGGTGGTTGTGTTATTGGTGGTTGTGTTGGTGGTAGTGGTGGTGGTGGTTGTGGCTGTGGTGGTGGTAGCCTTGTTTTTTTATGGTTTTGTTGTTGGTGGTTGTGTTGTTGGTGGTTGTGTTGTTGGTGGTTGTGTTGGTGGTAGTGGTGGTGGTGGTGGTGGCTGTGGCGGTTGTGGCTATGGTTGTTCTGTTGGTGGTGGTGGTGGTGGTTTTTGTTCTTGCTGGCGGTGTCCTCTTCGCTGCTCTCTCTTTCTCTCTCGTATTCTCATATCATCTGTGGACGTTGATAAGATTTCCAAAACACATTTTCCATTTGGAACAGAAGCCGTACAACATGGTTCTCGCCACCAGAACCTGATAACTGCCAGCTAACACCATTATTCTTTGATATTTCATGGCTTTCTTCCATATTTCACCATTTCCCCTTTATTTATTTATTTATTTATTTATTTAATTTTGCTCTTTACATTTTATTTATTATTTTCTTATTGCTGCCGCCGCCGCCGTCGCCATCTTGCCTTGTTTTTTTTTGTTTTTCTTTCTTGGTCAGGTTTCTTATACATTGGTAGTATATCTTCTAGCCACTGTCGCAGTTATTCTTATTGCTGTTGCTATTATATTCACCCATATTGCTTCTACATTTATTATTGTTTATTGTTGTAATGATATTTTCTGCCAGTTTTACCATATTCTTTCTTCTTTCCCTTTGTATTTCTTCAGTTAATTTTATATTCTTAATATTATGCTGACGGCATATATCTTACATTGGTCGTTGACGCTATAGATTGCAATGCAATACACGTTGTTTTTGCTGTTGATGTTGTTGTTGCTGTCACAACCAGTCTATCTCTATGACCCACGCAAACTCTAAAATACGATCCCAATGTTTTATTTCCGGCTTTCTGACGATATCTACACTACTCACTTTCTTCCTCCCAGTCTGTCTATCTATCTATCTATCTATCTATCTATCTATCTATCTATCGATCTATCTATCTATCACGCCGGGTGAAATGCTTAACGTTATTTCGTCTGTCTTTACGTCCTGAGTTCAAATTCTGCCGAGGTCGGCTTTGCCTTTCATCCTTTCGAGGTCGATAAATTAAGTACCAGTTACGCACTGGGGTCGATGTAATCGACTCAATCCCTTTGTCTGTCCTTAAAAGTCCCCTCTATGTTTAGCCCCTTGTGGGCAATAAAGAAATAAGAAACGTTATCAGGCCGGGCGAAATGCTTCGCGGTATTTCGTCTGTCTTTCCGTCCTGAGTTCAAATTCCGCCGAAGTCGGCTTTGCCTTTCATCGAAAAATTAAGTACCAGCTGCGTACTGGGGTCGATCTAATCGACTGGCCCCCTCCTCCGAAATGTCGGGCCATGTGCCTAGAGTAGAAAAGAGTTAGCAGAATAGTTGTAGTAACGGATAAAATGTCTTGAGGTATTTTTTCTGGATATTTACGTTATGAGTTCAAATTAACCTGAGGTCAACTGTGGTGTTTTTCCCTCCAGCGTCCTTAAAATAAAGTACAAGCAAATTACTTCGGTCAATGGTATTTAACCATATCCATTTTTTTTTTCAAAACTGCTGGTATTATGTTTAAATTTGAAACCAATATTCTTTTCTACTCTAAGCACAAGTCCCGAAATGTTGGGGGAGAGGGCCAATCGATTAGATCTACCCTAATACGCAACTGGTACTTAATTTATCGACCCCGAAAGGATGAAAGGCAAATTCGACCTCGGCGGAATTTGAACTCAGATTGTAAAGACAGACGAAATACTGCTAACGATTCTGCCAGCTCGCAGCCTTAAATTTGAAACCAATATTGTTTGAGGAACAATTCCACGGAAATCCTACATTCAATTGTACATGCGGTGCTTTTGTCATCGTGACTACTCTAAAGGTGAAAGAAAAGAAACGAAACAGCATGGCCAGAAAATAGTTTACCCACTGCAGCAAACGAAAACGCATCGCCCTTTAGCAGCTTACCCTCCAAAACAATCGAAATTGCATCACCAGCTGAAACCTTATCCTCTTAAAGAATCGAAAGTGTACCGCCAAATAACAACCTAACCTCCAAAAGAATCGAACCTGCATCGTCATATGACAGCTTATCCTCCCAAACAATTGATAGTGTATCACCAAATGAAATCTTATCTTCTTAAAGAATCGAAGCTGCGTCACCAGACGACAGCTCTTTCCTCCAAAAGATTCGAAACCGCCCTGCCAGATGATAACTTATCCTCCAAGACAATCGACACTGCTTCACCAGATGACAGCTTTTTTCCTCCAAAAGATTCGAAACCGCCCTGCCAGATGATAACTTATCTTCCAAAACAATCGAAACTGCTTCACCAGACGACAGCCTGTCGTTCAAAAGAATCAAATTCGCATTGCCAAGTGACAGTTTTTCTTCCAAAGAGGAAGTGAAACCGCATCGCCAGATGACGACTTATGCTCCTCCAACAAGTTTCCCATTTATTCGACACAAACCGCAGTCAGATACGTTTTCATGAAGCTTCCTCACTGTTTCTCATTGCATTGCGATGAAATGTCGAGCCTGCTCAGATAACAGTGTAACGCATGCGCATACGCTAAATTGATGCTTTTCAAGTTTGTCAACAGGAAAAATAAGACAAAAACAGCAAAACCAAAATAACCACAATCACACACACAAAAAATAATAAAAACAACAGTAAACATTTCCCTCATTACTTTACTCATTACTTCACACCACTGCGCGTAAGCGTGTATTAGTATCTGTTTGTGTGTGTGTGTGTGTGTGTGTGTGTGCGTATGCTTGGCTGTTTGTGTTTATATGTATATGTTCATGTGTGTATCTGTGAGAGTGTTTGCGTTTTCTTATTTGTAGGTCAATTTTAATAGATTTCTCAGACAAATATAACACCATTTGAAGTTTTGAGTAAATTATAGACACACACAAACACACACACACATGAGCAGATGCATACCCATATACATACATACATACATACATACATACATACATATATATAAGTATATGTATATATATATATATATATATATATATATATATATATATATATATATATATATATATATATATATACATATACATATATATATATATATATATTATATAGACATGCACAAGCATAGAGATAGATGTAGATATATGCATACACACTCAGAAACAAAAACATGCGCATAGACAGACATTCAAGAATACAGTCACACAGACAGAAACTGACACTTCTATCTATCTATCTATCTATCTATCTATCTATCTATCTATCTATCTATTTATCTATCTATCTATCTGTCTGTCTGCCTGTCTGTCTCTGTCCGTTCGTCTGTCTGTTCCTATCTAACTAACTATCGATCAGCCATCTCACTTCCTACATACCTATGTATCTATGCATTTGTCTATTGTTTTACATACTCTGTGTTTGTGCATGTGAATGTGTGTGTGTGTTTTTACTTGTAATATATATATATATATATATATATTTGCTTAAAAATATGTATTAATGTGCCTACATCTATTAATGCATCTCTCTCTCTCTTTTCCGTCTCTATCTCTCTCTAACTCTCTCTCTCTCTCTCTCTCTCTCTCTCTCTCTCTCTCTCTGATTGATTCTCTTTCCTTTCTTTCCGTGTCTCTATGTACACACACACACACACACACACACACACCGCACCGATGTAATTACACACATGTGCAAGACTTCTAGATGTGTGGGAAAGAAACGACGGCTCGCTCACGAGATATAATCCAACGTTTCTGTAATATATATATATATATATATATATATATATATATATATATATGTGTGTGTGTGTGTACGTGTGTGTGTGTGTGTGTCGATGTATGTATACACACACACATGCATATATATAGAGATTTGCATATATGTATATGTTACTTTTATAAACATATGTATAGATGCACACACAAACACATACATATATGTACATATACATAGATACACACACACACACACACACACACACACACACACACATATATGGTGGTGTGAGTGTAAACGCGTGAGACTGTGTTTGTGTAAACATGTATGCCTTTGTTACCTCCGCGCTTGACAAGCAGTGTTTATTCTTTCACGTCCTCCTAACTTAGCGCTTCAGCAAAAAGAGAGTATTAAAGTTACAAACTAGAACTATCTAACAGGCTCGACTCGTTTGTCTGAACGCTTCAATGTCACGTTCCTGCATGGTCGCAGTCCAATGACTGAAACAAGTAAAAGCATAAAATAATTATTTATGTGTAGAGAGAAACAAAGAGAGAACGACAGAGAGAGAGAGAGAGAGAGAGAGAGAGAGAGAGTGAGTAAGTGAGTGAGAAAGAAAGGGAGAGAGAGAAGATATGTGTATGTGTGTGTGTGTGTGTGTATATACATATGTACGTATGTATGTATGTATGTACATATGAATATATGTATGGATCTATGTATGGATATACAGCGGCATACGTACACTTTGGTCTCTTATATGTAAGTACATATATATATATATATATATATATATATATATATATATATATATATATATATATAACAATTGCAGCGTAGAAGGTGTTTATAAGCCATTTAAAATAACACACAAAATCCGTTAGATTCACTTCAACATTTAAATTTAATTTGTCAAAATATTTTCGTCGATTTGAGACCGCGACCTGTTCACTGACAAAATTCTGTGCTGCATCTCAGCACAAAATTTTGTCAGTGAACAGGTCGCGGTCTAAAAGCGACGAAATTATTTTGGCAAACTAAATTTAAATGTTGAAGTGAATCTAACGGTTTTTGTGTGTTTCTTAAGTGGCTTATAAACACCTTCGACGCTGCAATTGTTCTCGTTCCAGCACACGATTTCAGATCAGGTCACTTGCTATGCAAGTACATCTCCGTAATATATATATATATATATATATATATATATATATATATATATATATATATAGATATATATATGAAGATAAGCAGAGTTAACGGTTATAATAACCGACTAAGTGATAAAATATCCGTATATACTATCGATATCAGTTAGCCGTGTTATCTCTGGGCAGAGCTATGCAGGCACTCTATGCTCGTAGGGTACAGGTAACAACAGAATAAATAAAAGTTGATGAGGAATCAAATATATATATAATCAGAAAATGGAGAAGACCTCAGATCAACAAAGACAAAAAATCAATTGGACGACATCTGTAGCTTATTATTTAATGCAAAACATGACATAATATGTCTGTGACATAACAGACATAACAGTTATGTCATGTTTTGTATGAAATAATAAGCTACAGATGTGGTCCAATTGATTTTTTTGTTTTTGTTGATCTGAGGTCTTCTCCATTTTCTGATTATATGTATGTATATACATACGTATACACATATATAAATGCATGCATGTATGTTTATATATGTATGTATGTGTGTATGTATGCATATTTATTATTTTGTATGAAAGCTTATATTCCATAAACAGTAAGAAAAAGAAAAAAATAGAAAGCAAGATTTTTTAAAAATCCTCAACACACACACATACACAAACACACATACACACACACACATACACACACACACGCACACGCACTGAGTAATCCCCTTATCAAGTGATATATGTTGGGATTAATTTTATTAATGCACTGTAATTAGTAATAATAATTATGATCAAATTTCTTTGTAACGTTTAAATTACCTTCACAACTTTATAACCACTTTAATTAGTAAATTTCTCAATTAATAAACAACGAAAAGAAAAAAAAATAAATAAAAAATTCAACATTTAAATCCAGATGGATTATTATCTTTAATTTGGTCTAAGTTTACCAAAGAGTATATGAAATTAAGGTCTTGAACTTTATGCTTCATCATATTACGACGTTGGCCTTTTGATCATACAATAGTTTTCTATCTCTCACTACGATATTACAAATAAAATCTGAGAGACCATTCCTAACCATTATAATAATTGAAGCGCCAACTACCACAGTAGCGACAATAACAAGATGCAAACCAACCAAAAACAACCAAATAAACAATAAATTCTTGTCTAGACTAGGAAATAAATTAGTAATTTATAATGTATAGAATTAATTATAGTTTTATATGTCATATTTTAACATTTATACATGGTGCACCCAAGAGAGTCTGGAACACAATTGCTTGTAGACGGAACTGAATTTATAACTCACGTGTTATTTCTTAGATTTGAAATTTCATACTTTGGTTTCGAGGATAACGCTCTTGGGAGAAGCATGAGTGTTATATACGCCATTTTTCTGTCATCATTGTAAGTAAAAAAAAAAAAAAAAGGGAATGGGTTATACTATCTTTTGATAAACGCAAATAGCGTGGAAAAGTTATACACACACACATTTTATGTAAATATGTTTGATTCAGCTACAGGTAACTCGATTCCAACGAGTCCAATGGTCTTAAGACGAGTTCACGAAAGTCTTAAGTTGCATAGAGCCCGATTCAAAATGTTTTTTTTTTTTAATGTTTCAAATTTTGGCAATCTCATCGATCCACACATTTTCGTCGACTAACAGGCATTGGTTGGCTCGAAGCTAGACTAAAAAGCACTTGCGGAGGTGCTGTGGAGAAGGACCGAACCGGAAATCAAGTGGTTGCAAAACGAGTTTCTTAATCTCTCTCTCTCTCTCTCTCTCTCTCTCTCTCTCTCTCTCTCTCTCTCTCTCTCTCTCTGTGTCTATCTCTCTCTCTCTCTGTCTCTGTCTCTCTGTCTCTCTCTGTCTCTCTCTGTCTCTCTCTGTCTCTCTCTCTCTCTCTATGTATATATATATATATATATGCGTGTGTGTGTGTGTGTGTGTGTGATGCAAGTTTTTTACCACCAAGCCACTCCTGTGTATATTTGCTTGAGTGTGTGTGTAGCTCTGTGTGTGTATTTATGTCTGTGTTGGAACCTCACCACAGCTTGACCACAAGTGGTACTGCTTATGTCTCTGCAACTTAGCGGCTCAGCAAAACAGACCTATAGAATATGAGACGGGTTTTAAAAATAAGTACTGCAAGGCAGTGTCACAGCATGGCCGCAGTCTAATGATTGAACCATGTAAAAGCTAAAAGATACATGCTAAAGTTGAATAAACTTTAATTTTGTCAGAAACCATTCATTATAATATTGTTTGATGAGAACTTGACTCACACTCGGACTTCTCAAGGAGTCCGAGTCTCTCCATGGAAAAACTTGACTCACACTCACACTTTTCAAAGAGTCTGAGTGTCTCGAAGAAGAACTTAACTCACACTCGCACTTCTCAATGAATATGAGTCACTTCAAGAAGAACTTGACTCACACTTGGAGTTTTCAAAGAGTTCGAGTATTTCCAGTTATTGAGTGTTTGGC
>NC_142935.1:7876346-7881346 GCF_046866305.1 Octopus bimaculoides | reverse complement strand
CGATTCCCGGCTGCGCGTTGTGTCCCTGATATCAAAACACTTTATTTCACAGGTCTCCAGTCCACTCAGCTGACAAAAACGAAAATGAGAAGTTCTTGTACTTGAAGGGGCCAGCCTTGTCACACTCTGTGTCACGCTGAATCTCCCTGAGAAGTATGCGAAAGGGTACGCGTATCTGTGGAGTGTTCAGCCACTTGCACGTTAAACTCACGAGCAACCGGTTCCGTTCATAGGATCAGCTGGAACCCCCGTCATCGTAAGCGACAGAGTACCAGTTATATATATATATATATATATATATATATATATATATATATATATTACCATTTTGCACTACATACTTTATATGGAGTTGGAATTTTGGTGGTCCATGAATTGAGTATTTTTGCACTTAATTCCCTGTGAATATAATATGACTTGGTTTAGGATTTGCAGCGATTTGATTGGCCAATGGAATTTGTTTTACTAAATGTCTGTCACTTGCAGTTAATGGCAAGTATGCTGATAAATAATGACATTTTTTCTGGTAGACAAATTTACATCATACATACATGATACATATATACATACATACACGTGCGTGCACACGCAATCACATGCATATATACTTATGCACATGTATAGAGACATATACTGTATGTATATAAGAATATGTGTATTATACACACACACATAAACTTGTGAGTTGTGTATGTATATATATATATATATATATATATATATATATATATATATATATATATATATATATATGTATGTATATTTTGCGTATATATGAATTTATGTGTGTCTGTATGTTAGCATGTATAATTATGCGTTTGTCCATGTATGTATTTTTATATAAAATTTTACTGTAATTTAGATCAACATTAATTTGATTTCAATACAAGTAATTTTAATTAGTATGTGAAAACATATATATAAGTATATTAAAAAAATATGTATATTTTATAAGTATGTACATATGTATGCATATATGCATATACATATATATATATATACATAGATATATAAATATATACAAACTTATATGTATGTCTACATATATGTGTGTGTGAGTGCATGTATGAATGTATACATATACATATATATATATATATATATATATATATATATATATATATATATATATATATATATATATATATATATATATATATATATATATATGCATACATATATATATACACTTATATATATATATATATATATATATATATATATATATATATATATATATATATATATATATATATATACAAACATATATATTATTGATTTACTAAATGTACTTAATATATATGTCCTTTAAATTATTAATACATTTTTTTAATGAAATTCATTTCAGAAAATGGCGTCTCTATATTAAACGATCAGCTAATTTGTACATTAATTTGTATTTTAGTTATTTGTCCTGATAATCTGAATGAATCGGAGGTCACTGAGTTGAAGTAATAAAGAAAATTGCCTCCGCTGATGAAGCCCAGTCTCATGGGTGAAAAGATATTAACTAATTGAAACTCAAAATTGTAGAAATAAATATAAACTTAATCTTTTAAAATTATTTTAGACTGAAGCAGGGTGAAGCTGTTTGCTGTGGTGTGGTTCATGCGTTCAAGTTATGTTCTTTTTCTGAGCACCTTATGGATTTAGTTGGTGTCTTTATTTCTATTGAAATGGATACAAAGTTTTGTGAGTTCAATTTATAAGATGGAAGGAAACTGAGCAGAAGCCTTTCGCAAGAGTATCTGTATAAGTACAGGATGACTGAAAAGTAATTCCCTATTTTAACATACATACAGATTGTTTATTGATTGTATATTGATTGTAAGTGCGACATATTGGAGGAGGATCTCCAGTAATAAAAGTGTAGCAAAACGGCGGTGCATCAGCATGGCCGCAGCTCTGAGCTGAAACTACAGCAATATATATATATATGTATACATATATATATATATATATATATATATATATATATATATATATATATATATATATATATATATATATATATATATATATATATATATATATATTTCAAGGTTTTTAACTTTTAAATTTGTATATTTAAAAGAGACAGAAACTTCAAACTCTGGAAAATTATATATATATATGCGCCATGTTGGACCACTGAACTATACACTGTTTTTTTTCTCTCTCCGTTTTTTCCCCATTCTGTCTATTTATTTCCTCTGAATCCTTTCTGTCGAAGAGCGTAGGCTTGAAACGTAAAAGACTTTTCTATTATTAATGGGGTTAAATTATTACACCTGCTTGTTGTTTCTACACCTGTCATCGACTTTTATTTTCTGCCAACTTGGCAGTAATTACAGCTTGAATTCTACGAGGTAATAGACTCGTACAAATTGTGAATTGGTGCATTATCATCCTGAAATATTGCGTTTACCACCGGAAACAGTTCCGCAACCATGAACTGAATTTGATCAGATAAAATGCTTACATAGTCTTCACCTGGACGGGACACCGGTCCGTCGCAGGTGAGCTGTTAGATGCAGGAGGAAAGAGTGAGAGAAAGTTGTAGCGAAAGAGTCAGCAGAAGTTTGCCATTACCTTCTGCCGGAGCCGCGTGGGGCTTAGGTATTTCGCTCATAGACACTCATCGGCCGGTCTGAGATTCGAACCTGCGATCCCTCAAATGCGAGTCCGCTGCTCTCACCACTAAACCATCTGCCTCCACTTTGCGTAACATTAGGAAACATTAATATCTAATATAGACCAAATGTGGGTTATTAAAATTTTGCGTTTGGCCCAATCTACGCATAAGGAATTAAAATGCACATACTAACAACCAATGTATGTATCTAATGCTCATTTTGTTTTCTTTTGCGGTATAATATCTATGCAATTATTTTATTATTTTTATTGATCTTCATAAAAATTACCGGCCACATTTTCCTAATTTGAAACTTTTGTTTGTTGTTCCGCCATATTAAATCTAAATGTACAATTATGATGTTATGAAATAATTACAGACTTGTGATCAAAGAACGATCAAAGAAAAAGTATTTGCCATTATTGATGTTGCGGTTGTTGTTCTTGTTGTTCTTGTTCTTGTTGTTGTTGTATAATATGTGGAGTATTCGCTTTTGGCTACGAGTTAGTTCTGATGGTGTCGTTAGTGGATTATTGTCGTTTTCTTTTTTCGATTAGCTCAAGACCTGCTCTGATAAAGCAGTTGTACATATGATGAAAGATGCTCCACTGTAAGCCAGCCAGCATTTTAATTAAAGCGGTGAGCATGTCGAGCAAAGCGCTCTAGATACGTTTCGGCTGTCTCTACGTTCTGAGTTCAAATCCCGCCGAGTCGATTTCCTGTTTAATCCTTTCAGGGCCAATGAAATAAGTACCAGTTAAGTACTGCGATTGATGTTGCCGACAAATCCCCTGCCCTGCAATTGCTGGCCTTGTGCCAAAATTTGAAACCATTAGTATTATTATTATCATCATCATCATTATTATTATTATTATTATTATTATTATTATTATTATTATTATTATTATTATTATCATTATTATTAGAAAGCTTCAGATCATCCATGTAGAGCAAATGGTTAATTTTTCCCATACTATTTCTGAATTGACACCCAGCCTTTGACTTCCTTAATACTAAACTGAGTGGGATCAGACATAATGCAAATATTAAAGGGGATAAGAAATCCCCCTGGAAAATTCCCCTCTTGATATCAAGTTTCCCTTAGACAGTGTCACCTGAGTAGAGACCTACTTTCCATTTCTCCATGCTTAAGATAATTAATTTTCTTATGTTGTCTGCTATACTGAATATACTCAAACCCCAGCGATCCGAGAAGGGCCAAAGCACAAGGACATTGGGTACATATTTTAGGTTCATGGAGGTCATATCATGACCAGACTCTCAAGATCCGTGTGATCATGTGACCCACTAGCAACATATGACCTGGGGAAGATCGAACAGCGGAAGCAAGGTTTCATGAAACTAACAGGGCCCTCATCGTGAGCCTTATTGGTAACATAGACATAAATCATCTGATCTTGGTATGACGTCGTTTTCGTGACTGAGTGTAATTCTCTTGAATGCCTTGGGTCTTTCATGTGTCGTATTTTTGGAAGCCTGCTGTTCGTATTACTTTCTATTTACTGTATTTGTTTTGTCCCATTGTGGTTTGCTTTATTCCCGATTGTGCGACGCACCCTGTATGATGTCAAACATCAATATCATAAACCAATACTTCGTTGAGATTTGACAAACGTAGAAACACAGTTAAAATGCTAATTATAAGTTGATCTTGATTATTTATTGACGCAATTTAAAACTTCTGTTGCAAGAAAACGCCCTTTGGGGGTGCGGAAAACATTGAAATAGCAACGATTCACATGGCTTTCTCAGCATTTCCATAAAAGGAATATTTAAGACAAATGGCAGTAATAGTTTAAACAAATTGTTAATAACGAAAAGTAACATAACCTCCAAGAGTGTGAATTAAAATACAATTAAGCATTTTAATAGTGATCGAATCGTTAGCACACCGGACAAAATGTTTAATGGTATTCCGTTCGTCTTTATGTTCTGAGTTCAAATTCTGCTTAAGTCGACTTTGCTTTTCATCCATTCGGCATCGATGAAATAAGTACCAATTACATGCTGGGACTGATGTAATCGACTAGCCCTCTCCCTCAAAATATCAGGCCTTGTGCTGAAAGGAGTATATATATATATATATATATATATATATATATATATATATATATATATATATATATATATATATACATATATATGATTTGATCGATGGATAGATAGAGACCATACACACCCAGATGCATGCATGTGTGTGTGTGAGTGTGTGTGTGTGTTTGTGTGTATTTATGCACGCATACTTGTATCTATGTGTAATTATAATTACGAAACATAATCTTATCCATGAAACATCATCAAACTCTTTCACACACACACACACACACACACACACACACACACACACGCCCTCATATTAAAAAAA
>NC_142935.1:7868846-7871346 GCF_046866305.1 Octopus bimaculoides | reverse complement strand
CATGATGGGTATATTGGGCTTCGTATATTTGAAACCCCAGTGTCACTTTGATGGCACGCACTGCTCTCTCACTCAATAATAATGATAATAATAATAATAATAATAATAATAATCTTTTCTACTGGAAGAACAAGGCCTCAAATTTGGAGGAGGCGATTAAGTCGACCTCAGTGCGTAACTGGTACTTATTTTAATCGAACCCCAACGATGAAATGCAAAAGTCGACCTTAGTGGAATTTGAACTTAGAACGTAACGACAGACGAAATACCGCTAAGCCTTTCACCTGGCGTGCTAACGATTCTGCCAGCTCACCGCCTCGATGATAATAATAATAATAATAATAATTATAAAATATTGAATCACTGGCCGCTACAACACACACACACACACACACGCATATATGTCGGTATATAAATGTATGTATATATATATATATATATATATATATATATATATATATATATATATATATATATATATATATATATATATATATATGTACATGTAGGTACACACAAACACACATACACACACACACACACACAAACACACACACAAACACAAACACACATATATATCACTCTATCAAATAGAATGAAGGTGGCTATATTTATATTATAAATCTGTAGCAAGATAGCGAATTTTCTTTGTAACCAAAGCATTGGTCTTATCTCTCCTTGTTTTGAATTTGGTAGAAATTTCCATTCTTGTGGGAAATCAAAATGCAATCAGATAATCGAATTTATTTCAGATATTTCGTTTTTTTTATTGTGTGTGTGTGATTTATTTATATGTTTTATTTTTCATATTTGAAGAATTATTATTTATTTTTTTATCTGTTTTATGTATTTGCAATTCTAGCGGAGACCATTGGGGGGGGGGGGGGATACAATGACAACTATGAGTTATAATTTAAGCAGAAATTAAGTTGATGACGGTGATGATGATGATGATGATGATGATGATGATGATGATGATGATGGGAGTGATTGTAGTGGTGGTGGATGTGATGATGGTGGTGATGGTGGTGATGGTGTTGGTGTATGATTGTGTCGTTGGTGTGCCAGTGGGTTGCGCTAATGTTGCTGGTGATGACGCAAACGTCGACGAAGACGACGATGACGAGGGTGATGATGAAAGTGACGACCACGGCGACGACAAAGACAACGATGGCGATGGCGATGATGATGATGATGATGATGGTGATGGTTATGAAGAAGAAGAAGAATAAAAAGAAGAGGGGGAAAAGGAGACGGAGGAGACGGAGGAGGACAAGGTGGAGGAGGATAAGGAGTAGGAAAAGAAGAAGGATGAGAAGGAGGAGGAGGAAAAGTAGAAGAAAAGAGAAGAGAGAAAGAGGAGAAGGAAAAAGAAGAAGGAGGATGAGAGGGAGGAGAAGTTGGAGGTGGAGGCGGATAAAGATGAGGAAAAGAAGAAGAAGAAGAAGAAGAAGAAGAAGAAGAAGAAGAAGAAGAAGAAGAAGAAGAAGAAGAAGAAGAAGAAGAAGAAGAAGAAGAAGAAGAAGGAGAAGAAGAAGAAATTGTCATTATTCAGAATTATCACCACTTTTTCATTATACATTCATTATGTGTTACTCTATGTCGAAGAAGCTCAGCACGGCCTAATTGTGTGATTGGTGACTACGCGTTCTCAGGTTCGATTCTGCTGCATGACATTTTGAACAACTTTAATAACCTGTAGCCTCACCACTACCCACATCATGTCAATGTGAACCAAACGATATAACCTTGCTTTCTGAAGTGGTGTTGATGTTTGAACTGACCTGAGCAACTACAGTACAACGGTAGTCACACATCACACCAGTGGGAGGAATCCACTTTACAACAAATACTGATACTCATATTATCGGTGTCTTTTGCCGAACCGCTAGGTAACGGGCATGTAAACACCTCAACCCCGGTTGTCAAGCAGTGATGGTTGAAGAAACACAAGCACACACACACACACATACATACATATATATGTACGACGAGCTTCTCTCAGTTTCCGTCTAACAATTCAACTCTCAAGAGGTTGGGTGGCCCAAAGCTTTTGAAGAAGACACTTGCCAAAGGTACCACGCAGTGGGATTAAACCCGGAACCATGCGGTTGGCGAGAATACGGCAATCATACGTCCGCGTCATACTTTGCAGACATCATCTTTAATTTCAGTTATTCCATCATTCTTCTATACCGAAACTTCGCGATCAAAGACTTTGGACAGTTTTCAGATATATACGACAAGGTCAATATTCTAAGGAATGGAATATGAAATGGTGAAAGTATCTTTAAGAGTTTGGTATGCGACATTGAGTGTTTGCGTTGTGTATGTTTTTAACAAATCTTTTAAATGATTTAGTCATTTGACTGCAGCCATGCTGGGGAACCGCCTTTAGTCGAAACAAATCTTTGTAAGCCTAGTACTTATTCTATCGGTCTTTTTGCCGAACAGCTAAGTTATGAGGATGTAAACGCACCAGCATCAGTTTTCAAGCGAT
>NC_142935.1:7853846-7863846 GCF_046866305.1 Octopus bimaculoides | reverse complement strand
GTAAGTGCTGTATACCGACTAGTTATGCCCCAGTCATTGTATGAACAGGATTGGGGATTATAAGTCGTGTATTAGCGTGTGTATATGTAAATATATAAAAATAAAAAGATAAAGAGAGCAATGGTAAGGTTGGAGAAATATTTTATGGATAGAGTCTTAGAGCTGTTTCTGGGAAGATCCAGTACTTCCCTTCATCGGAGACAGAAAAAATAAAGGAATCGATTATTATATCCATAGGCGGGTTTCAAAGGCAAAGGACAATACACAACTTCACTGGAACAGTCCATCCCGCAAAGCAAATTAAATAAAATTTGGGATTTTTTGCGGAGGGTGAAAGTGTTAACAAGAACAGGACAGTGAGAACAAGGCAGGAAAAAATCAACGGTGAGAACTGTTGAGCCAAGACGATAGAAAAATTATTATGAACGCTAGGCAATATATATATATATATATATATATATATATATATATATATGTGTGTGTGTGTGTGTGTGTGTGTGTGTGTGTGTGTGTGTGTGTGTGTACATACATATATATGTGTGTGTGTATGTTTGTATATATACGCGCCTCTATACATTTATACATTCAAATGTATTCGTATCTAAATATATGTGTATTTTTATACAATTATATTCTTACCTATACGTGGATATACATACATAGACAGAAACAGGCTCACGAGCATACATGCATACGTATATACATAAATACATGCATACATGCATACAGACATACATACAGACAGATATACGTGCATACATCCATATATACTTAATTACGTACATGCATACATACATACATACATACATACATACATACATACATGTATACATTCATACATACATACAGACAGACAGATAGACAGATATGCGTACATACAGGCATAGATAGATAGATAGATAGATAGATAGATAGGTACATATATATACCCACACAAATACACACACACACATACATACGTATACATATATATACCTATATACATAAACCGCCACACGTATTTTTATTTTCCTGCCTATATACACCCGATAGTAGTAAAACCTCAAACTCAAAATAGTCTTTCTTTCATGTTGGAAAGAAAACTATTTCTTTCATCTTATCCTTTATTATGTTTTGCCCGAAATATCTTAATTTTTTTTTTTTCCAAGGAAACCATTTACTGGAACCACATTCCAAGAACTAAAGAACTTATACTTCATAAGATTAGCATCGCCAAAAGATTCTCAATAGACGTAATCAGAATCTTACACGGAAAATACTCCAATCGTATTCTTTGTTTATTGTGTGTGTGTTTTTTTTTTCTTTAATTATTTCTTGTTCTTTTAATACCTTTCTTCGTGCCTGATTGTAGAATCAGGACACTACAAAAGAATACCAAACGATTCTTGTTTGTGAAATTGCGATAAAAGTAAAACCGAAACGCCGACGACAATAACTGCAGCAACAAAAACAATAGAACACTTTTTGTTTTATTTTGTTTTATTTATTTTTTTTTTTTTACCTTTTACTTGTTTCAATCATTAAACTGCGCCCGTGCTGGGGCATTGCATTGAAGAATTTTAAATCGAATGAATCGGTATCAGTTCTTTTTTGTTTATTTTTTTGTTTTTGTTTTTGAAAGCCTGGTACTTATTCCAGCAGTCTCTTTTGAAGAAACGCTACAATTACGAGGATGTAAACTTACCGGCACCGGTTGTGAAGCCGTGGTGGAGGACGAACATATTCAGAAAGAAACACACACACACACGCACTCATATACATACACACACACGCAATACATATACGACGGGCTTCATTCGGTTTCCGTTTTCCGAATCCACTCACAAGGCCTTGGTTGGCCCGAGGCTATAATAGAAGACACTTACCCCCAAGTGCCACGCAGTAGGACTGAACCCGAAACCATGTGGTTGGGAAGCAACTACTACACAGGTAAGCCTGCATGCATATACATATGCACAAATACATCCATCTATCTATCTATCTATCTATCTATCTATATATTTATTTATTTCTCTTTCTCTCTCTCTCTCTCTCTCTCTCTCTCTCCCTATATATATATATATATATATATATATATATATATATATATATATATACACACACACATAGATAGATATACGACAGGCTCCTTTCAGTTTCCGGCAACCAAATCCACTCACAAAGGTTTGGTCGGTCCGAGGCTACAATAGAAGACGCTCATGGTGTCGCGCAAGGGGACTGAACCCGGAACCATATGGTTGGGAAGCAAGCTTGTTACAACACAACCATGCATGCACATAATAATATTAATATTATTTCTAGTATTCATATTAATCTTGTTTACAAAATTACGCCGAGGTTCCACTTTGTCTTTGATCCTTCGCAGTCGATAATTTATATCCCACACCCACTCACCCTCTCGAAATTACTGGCCTTGTACCATCATTTGGTACCAATATTATTCTTAGTATTAATTTTGGCCCCAAAGCTTGGCACAAGGCACTAATTTCCGGAAGAGGAGGTCACTCGACTAAATTGACCCCAGTACGCAACTGAAACTTATTTTATCGTTCCCGAAGGGATATAAGACTAAGTCGACCACGGCTGCATTTAAACCTAGAACGAATATTTCGAGGAAGTACCGCTAAGCCTTTTGCCCGCCGTGCTAACGGTTCTGCCAGCTTGTGTCTTGTACTTTATCTTATATAAATTCATATTCATTTTTATGTTATATTAAAAACAATTTCATATGAAACGGAATGATTTTTCAATAATTTTTGAAGATTACCTATGTAATGTTCTTTAAGAAGTCTAAGAATGACAGTGAGTTTGGAGTTTCGGCCAACAAAGCCATCATTGGAGTGTCTGTTGATGGCTTACCTTGACAAAACTTGGAGGCTAGCGTCAATATTATTCTTCTAAAAGAATAACATATGTGTGTAGGGCTGTGAGTTGTGCAGAATCGTTAACATGCCGGACAAAATGCTTAGCGGAATTTCGTCCGTCTTTACGTTCTGAGTTCAAATTTTGCTGAGGTCGAATTTGCCTTTCATTATTTCAGAGGTCAATTAGATAAGTGCCAATTGAACACTGGTGTCGATCTAATTGATTTATCCCTTCCCTGAAATTGCTGGCTTTGTACCAAAATATTCGAGTGCTGGTCCTCACGGAGGCAAGATAGCTGAGTTTTTTTTCGAGTGTTGGGCCCCACGGAGGCAGTTACCAAGACCTTTGGCATTATGTCGTGCTTGAGAAGAAAACCCGTCAAGCCGAGCAAAATCTCAGTCGTGGCAGATACTGGTGTCGCGCAAACTGGCACCCGTGCCAGTGGCATGTAAACGCACAAAATTACACTCTCGAAGTAGTGTTAGTAAGGGCATCCAGCCGTAGAAAACCATGCCAAATGAGACTGGAGCCTGGTGCAGCCTTACAGCATGCCAGCCAAGTCAAACCGTCCAACAGACAATGGACAACAGACGTGGAATGATGTTGATGACGACAATGATGATGATATATATGTGTGTTTATGCATATTCATATATACGTTGTGTAGTGTGCATATATTATGTTTCGTGTGTATATCTGTGAGTATCTATATGTGTATACGTCTGTATGAATATACACACATAGACGAAGAGTTGAGTCATTGTTGAGTCGTAGAAGAGAACGAGATTTAGAGAGTCCACAAAAACAATAAATAACATAGTATAAAATAGAATAAGAACGTGGTTGGATAGAGACTAGAAGAGAATGAAAATAAGAGGAATGAAGCCAACTTTAGAATATTTGTTGCTCAATAATATGAACACCGGCTTTGAGTACAGTTTATGAAAAGGGGAATCTAGAAATACGTTTCTATGCGACGTTGCACGGACGGAACATTCTAGACATAATTCACAGATCACTTGAGAAGTTATTCATTCAGTATTTATAGATATGTTCATTGTTTTTATATCCTTTTTTGGGGGGCTTTCTTTGGGGTATGTATATATGTGCGTGTGCGTGTGTATGTTTGTGTATGTATGTGTATGTATGTGTGTGAGTGTATGTGCGTATTTATAATCTGTGGTTAGGATGCGTGCATCTATCTATCTATCTATCTATCTATCTATCTATCTATCTATCTATCTATCTATCTATCTAGCTATTCACTTAACTATCAATCATTATATATAACTACATATTTGATTATCTCTCTCTCTCTCCCTCTCTGTCACTTTCTGTGTTGGGTAATGTGTTTATATATATATATATATATATATATATATATATATATATATATATATATATGTATATAGACATATATGCACAATTATGAACATGTATGTACATATATCAGAGGAAGTTTAGTGCATGTGTAGCAAAGTAAATGGTGGTGCTCCAGCATGGCCGCAGTCCTTGGACTGAAACTAAAACAAAAAATAACAAAAATATATAATTACACACACACACACATGCACACACACACACACATGCACACACACACACACATATATATATATATATATATATATATATATATATATATATATATATATAATATAATATAGGATAAAATCTTTATAAGAATTTATCAAGTAGTCAGCTTGAAAAAACCCCATAAGGAAAAAAAGACATGTTTTTTTTCCATAAATATATATAATTTATATAAGGGCATTACTATATAGTAATGCATCATGCTTAGAGGGACTAAATATGTATATATATATATATAGATAGATAGATAGATAGTGTGGAGGTGCAATGGCCCAGTGATTAAGGCAGCGGACTCGCGGTCGTAGGATCGCGGTTTCGATTCCCAGACCGGGCGTTGTGAGTGTTTATTGAGCAAAAACACCTAAAGCACCACGAGGCTCCGGCAGGGGATGGTGCCGAACCCTACTGTACTCTTTCACCACAACTTTCTCTCACTCTTACTTCCTGTTTCTGCTGTACCTGTATTTCAAAGGGTCAGCCTTGTCACACTGTGTCACGCTGAATATCCCCGAGAACTACGTTAAGGGTACACGTGTCTGTGGAGTGCTCAGCCACTTGCACGTTAATTTCACGAACAGGCTGTTCCGTTGACTGGATCAACTGGAACCCTCGACGTCGTAAGCGACGGAGTGCCAACAACAAGAACATAGATAGATTGATAGATAGAGAGAGAGATAGATAGTTAGATAGATAGATAGATATGCAGGTATATGTAAAAAAAGAGAGCGAAAGACAGAGAAAGAGAGACTATATGTACCTGCATAAATATCTGTCTGTCAGTCTGTTTGTCTGTCTGTATGACTGTCTGTCTGTCAGTCTGTCTATCTATCTATCTATCTATCTACGTATCCAGTTGTCTTTCTTTCTTTCTTTCAATCTTTCTTTCTGTCCGTCTGTCTGTCTGTAATCATTTCACAAATAATCTGCTTACATTTATTTCTAGAACATTCCGATTATTTGAAACCGCTTGCGCATGAATATCCGAGTCTAAGTTGATGTCTATGGAAGTGTGTATGTGAGCGTATGTGAGTGTATGTGTGTGTATAATTGGGTGTCTGTGTCTGTGAAAGAGAAAGAAAGAGGAGAAGAGGAGGAGGAGGAAGAGGGAGAAGGAAAGAGAGAGAGAGAGAAAGAGAGACTCTAGGTGTGTTTCTGCCTATTGGTCGGAGTTCCTATACATTTATAAAGATTAATTCAACGTGCCGAACAGTTAATAACTGAGTTGTTTATATTTCTTGTGTAAACACCTAGCAAACAAAACTCTTCTATTTTGTGTCCCAGAGGTGTCAGCATTGAACAAATCATGTGTTATAGGAAATCCTTCTTTGACCTCCACCCATTAAAATCCTTCAAGAGCACTTGGGCACAACATGTTAGCTAAGAGAAAAAAAAAAAGTGAAATAGAGTCGTGGTTACAAGGTTACATATACGTGTCACAGAGTACGTGTATGTATGTATGTATGTATGTATGTATGTATGTATAGATATATGTATAGAGAGAGATAGATAGATAGAAAAATGGATAGATATTGATATATACATACATATATACGGTATATATATGCATAATATATATACACACACACATATATATACATACACGTATATGCATCGATATATCTACATATATACACACATAAACATACATATATATGCATGTAATATTTATATATATATATATATATATACATATATATATATATATATATATATATATATATATATATATATATATATATATATATATATGTATACATACAAGCAGTAGATATGTGTCTGCTCATGTGTTTGTATGTATGTGTGTGTGTGCGTATGTCTATATGTGTGTTTATATGTATGTTAATATCTTGACTTAATGGCTATGACTTCATACATTTGGGTGTATATGTAAGCTCCTGCACGTGTGTGTGTTTATATACACTTCCAGCGGGCACTTGTATGCTTCTGTGTTTGTGTGTATGTGTGTATGTGTATGAGAGAGAGAGAGAGAGAGAGAGAGAGAGGGAGAGAGAGAGAGAGAGAGAGGGAGAGAGAGAGAGAGAGAGAGAGAGAAAGGGAGAGAGAGAGAGAGAGAATGAGAAGGAGAGAGAGTTTGAAGTGTAGGTATTTAGGCATGTTTAAATAAATATTTCCGAAATGTTGCATTCTCCAAACTCACAGAAATATTTTTTAAATAAATAAAAAAAATACGAAGTTTATATTGTAAAGCTTATATTCCGTAGAGGTTCACAGCGGACGCTTGTCCAAAAAACTACCGTACAAGAATACACAGAAAAACACAAAATCATAGCACCCCACCCCATAGGGACATACATACGTATCTACATACATACATACATACATACATACACATACATACATACATACGTACATATCTATATACATAGATGTTTACACCCAAACCTATACAGACATACCACGTGTGAAGATTGAGTTTTCTCACAGAATTCGTCTACCAAATTGTTTCACAAGGAATGTTTGTGTGTGTGTATTTCTTTGTGTTTGTCCCTTCATATGCAAAGTGACAACTAGTCTTGGTTTGTTTGCGTCCCCGTAATTTAGCGTTTCTAAAAAAAGAGATCGATAGAATAAGTACCAGACCTTCAAAAAAAATTTCAAGTATTGGGGGTCGACCTGTTCGAGTAAGACCCTTCAAGACGATGCTATACCGTAACGGATGACAATAAAAGCATACGGACAGATGGACGATACAAAGTAGGACAGGAAAACCAGGACGGAATATAGGTGGCTTTCTAGTCATCAGTCAGCTTTCCAATCATCATTACAGTTTCGGCGTGATACACCTGAAACTGTTCAAAATTGGTAGGCCCCAAAAATCTAAGCTAAGGGCATTAAATTTTGGGAGGAAAGCAAGCGAATATGTGCGACAACACAGACAAAACAAAAAGAAAACAGAAAACGGAGAAAATCTTACATGTCTACAAATACAAAGAACAAGAATAACAGGACAAGTTAAATTTTATATATGTATATATATATATATATATATTAATAGTTATCGCCAAGCCAACATGGCAGTCCCCAAAATAGGACAAATGCTGCTGTTGATTAGCTCCGAGAGGCCATCGCCTCTAGCTAGCTATGTGACACACGAAACCTGTGTTTAGAAATATTAATAACTCTATTTCTGAAAACCAGTGGATAGATTCCACTGAAATTAGATAAATAACCTTCGAACAGATAGTCAGCAGCGCCGCCTGGCTGGGGCTTGGCTGCTCTGCATTGACAAGGGGCAACACCCTGAAACTAGTCTGCAGATGCCAAACCAGCAGGGGGACACTGCTGACCTCCCCTGTTCGAAGGTTATAAAGGACACAGGTTTCGTGTGTCACATAGCTAGCTAGAGGCGATGGCTTCTTGGAGCTAATTCACGGCAGCTTTTGTCCTAATTTTGGGACTGCCATGTTGGCTTGGCGATAACTATTAATTTCCAGTACCGCTGCCGTAGTCTCCTTTAGAGAGACTTAGAAATATTAATAACTATATATATATATATATATATATATATATATATATATTAATAGTTATCACCAAGCCAACATGGCAGTCCCAAAAATAGGACAAATGCTGCTGTTGATTAGCTTCAAGAGGCTATCGCCTCTAGCTAGCTATGTGACACACGAACCGGTATCCATTATAACCTTCGAACAGGGGAGGTCAGCCGCTTCCCCTTGCTGGTCTGGCATCTACAGACTAGTTTCAGGGTGCTTGCCCCTTATCAATGTAGAGCGATCGAACCCAGCGCATATATATATATATATATATATATATATATATATATATATATGTGTGTGTGTGTGTGTGTGTGTGTGTGTGTGTGTGTGTGTGTGTGTGTGTGTGAGAGAGAGAGAGAGAGAGAGAGAGAGAGAGAGATGGTGCGTATGTGTATATACGACGTTTTATTTTACCGCTTACCGTTTTTCTCCAAAGAAATTCACTCACAAGCCATTGGTCAGCTCAGGTATATAACAGAAAACACTTGTGCAAGATGCCACACGGCGGGACTGAAACCGATAACGCACGGTTGCACACCGGATCGTCTTAACCACATAGCCACGCCTGCGTCTGTAACGATATAACTTTGTGCTGTGTTAAGATATGTGAATTGCCATAAAACTACGTTTCATGTCTTCAGATCGTAAGTTCTTCATTTCTCAACAAGATTGCTTACTTCAAGAAGCACCAATTACACCCACCGCCGCCGACCTCACTCCATAGTAAACTTGTTGACTGCTGGTGTAACATTATACTGATTACACACAGTGTACACGGCCGCTTCTATTTTTGCAATCATGTCTCGGACAACGCCTGAACTCTATGTACACATGTATGTATGCATGCATGTATATATATATATATATATATATATATATATATATATATATGTGTGTGTGTGTGTGTGTGTGTGTGTGTGTGTGTGTGTGTGTATGTATATATGTATATATATCCAAACATATATATATATACGTGTATATGTATATATATACATGTATATATATACATATATACATACATACATACATACATATATATATATATATATATATATATATGTATATATATATATATATATATATATATATATATATATATATATATATATATAAATAAATAAATAAATAAATATATATAAATAAATAAATAAATAAATATATATATATATATATATATATATATATATATATATATATATATATATATATATATAAATAAATAAATAAATAAATATATATATATATATATATATATATATATATATATATATATATATATATATATATATATACACATATATATATATATAAACCACGGTTAAGAACAACTTCTTTTGTGCATAAATGTACACTAATTTATTTGAAAAATACACATATATATATCCATATACAGAAACACACACACACACACATACACACACACACACATATATATATATATATATATATATATATATATATATATATATATATGTATGTATATATATATATATATATGCATATATACAGACAGACACACATATGTAAATGCTCTCGCATGCGTGTGTGTCTGTGTGTATGCGTGTGTCTGTATGTATATGTGCGTCTATATGAATGTATGCGTGTATGTAGGTCCTGCATTATTTCTGTCGACTTTTAATAGGGTGGAGTCTTAAGTTGTATGACCAATATTGGTAAGGACAAAAGATGTTATCGTCCGTCTTTGAGAAGACAGCTGTTGAAGAGAGGGCGTTGCTGACTGCTAAGGAAATACTCGTTCAAATTATTACGGTTATTAAGAGGAAGGAAGAGCTCTGGCGTATTTAAGACATATTTAGTTACCTCAATTTAAGTTCCGAGTTCAAATCACATCAAGGCCAAATTTTGCCTACGTGTGTTGTTATAAGTGACTAAACCCTCCATCCCAAAAATTTTCTGCTCTTTTCAGAAATAATTAAATGTAGGCGCAGGAGCGGCTGTGTGGTAAGTAGCTTGCTTACCAACCACATGGTTCCGGGTTCAGTCCCACTGCGTGGCACCTTGGGCAAATG
>NC_142935.1:7833846-7848846 GCF_046866305.1 Octopus bimaculoides | reverse complement strand
AGGTATTCATTTATACGTATATGTATATGTATGCGTGTCCGTGTAAATATACATATATATGTGTGTGTGTGTGTGTGTGTGTGTGTGTGTATGTGTGTGTATGTATGTATATATGCACACCATATCTACGTATATACATTGTATGTAGGATAAAGTAACGAAGGTGTTTCCATAGTTATATACACACATACAAATACACATGTTCCCACGATATCATGGACAATTACACAATCAGCAAAACCTTGTATACAGTTCTTCACACACACACACAGACACACACACACACACACACACACACACACACACACACACATACACACACACACACACCGATGAATAAATTGAACGTGCTCACACACATATTTAGTTTTGTCTATTTTACTAATTAATATAATTATATCGGTATGTGAGGAATAAATAAATAAAAGAAAGCAAGAAGAAAAATGCATACAATTGTCATAGAATAGAACAACAACAACCTCAACCACAACAACAGCAACAATAATAACAACATCAAAACTTGTTCCCATCCTTTAGCTACATAATGGTTATTGTTATCATATAACAACCAAATAAGCCCTTTTCTCTACGGGATAATCTGTGAGCCTCGATCGAAATCATGTCGTTATGTTGTTTTGTATTCGCTGCTGTTAAGCCACCGGCGGGAGAAAAACTGTCGGAAAAATGTAGTTCTTTGAATTAGGATGAGAGAATTGCAGCTGGTTGAATATTAATTAGATATTATTAGCCTCTTGGTGAAGATGAAATATATAAACGATTTCTAACAGAAGTACGAGATAATATATATATATATATATATGTGTGTGTGTGTGTTTAGCTTGTCTGTATATGTGAATTTTCTGTGATGAGGACAGTCAGTTATATCGATCTCCGTGCTTGACGGTTAATTATTTTTATCGATGCTGGAAGGATGGAATGTAACATGAGCCTCGAGCTCGATTCGAACTCAGAAGATAAAAGAAGATAATAATAATAATAATAGTAATGCCATAATCTCTGTGATAATCCATAACCTATCGCTTTGACATATCACATTGATATATCATTGATTTCTTACTGTGTTCCATACATTAAATGTAGAAAAAATAATAGGTGAATAAATATACACACACACACATACACACACACACGAACGAACACACATACACACGCACACACACATATATGCATACATACACACATACACACACACATACACGCACCCACGCACATGACATGTATGTAAGTATGTATGTATTATGTATATATATATATATGTACAACTGTATTACACACAGTTTCCGTCTACCAAATTCATCAACCTTATAGTCATAGAGAAAAAGCACTTGCTGAAGATGCCGTGCGATGAGTTTGAACGCCAGCCCAGGTCATTTCGAAGCTAACGTCCTTACCACATAACCATGACTGCTAGAAACTATTAGAAATGATTACTTTAATAACGACTTCGCTTTATGTTTATTGAGATCTTCGCTAAGATGTTTTACATTGAAAACCTGTTTTTATTACATTTGCGAGATACGTATTTCTGTTATTACAACAATACACAGTTTTGCAAGTTTATTTTAGATTAGTTTTTAATGTCACTTATGGCGTTAAAGCTCCTATTGTAACATATTTTTTTAGCAGCAAATATACCGTAACAAAATCGCCATTATTTTCCTTTCTTTACTTAATTTTCTGCTGTTAATCTCTATTGCACTATGCAACCATTCCCTGTTTAAACATTTTCTTAGTTACTCGATGAAGATATTTCGTTAGTTGTTTTGGTGACGTGAATATTAGAAACACAAGTAGTTTGTCTTCGGAATAGCTATTTATCATACCATACAACAGGAACACGCAAGCTCAGATATACATACACACAGACTCATATATATATGTATATGTATATGTTTATGTATGCATATATATACACATACAAATACATGTATTTATCTATATACACACACATGCAAATACATATAAATATATATACACACAATACATATATGTATATATATGTTAAAGTCTGTTAAAGTCTGTCATACCGGCCATGACGAAGGGAAATAGCCCTGAAACTCGAGTCGCCTTTATATATTTATATTTATATATTTATATATTTGATCCTTTATATTGAACACTCAATATTTCATCTACATTCAATACTTTCTTTCATGGTGCCATCCATTTTTATTTTATTTTATTTTATATTATATATTGTATATTCCATATTCTATACCCCACATTGGTTCTGCAGGAATATAAATAAAACATAAAAAACAGAGAGTGTTGGAACTCTTTTAAACAAAATAATATATTCCTCTATACACAATCATACAAAAAAACACCTTTTTTGTATTTATTTTTACTCGCATATATATATATATATATATATATATATATATATATATATATATATATATATGTATGTATGTATGCATATATATATATATATATATATATATATATATATATATATACATACATACGTAGGTATGTATGTATTTTTGTGCCTGTGTCTGTCCGATGCTGGTGTGTTTACGTCCCCGTAACTAGCGGTTCGGCAAAAGAGGCCGATAGGATAAGTACTAGGCTTACAAAGAATAAGTTCTGGAGTCGATTTGTTCGACCAAAGGCTGTACTCCAGCATGGCCGCAGTCAAATGACTGAAACATACATACATATATATATATATATATATATATATATATATATATATATATATATATATATATATGCATCGTTTCTTTATATCGTCGATCACATTGTTTACAAAGACTTATACGAAACGTCGTAGTATAGAGTGGAGGCTGAAAACATTGCTACCCCTCTGTGGCGCGGATAGTAACGTCAACCCGTTCTGTAGCCAGCGTGATCTGTTTGAGTACTTGGGCCAAACCTACATCCTTCTGTAGTGTATCCTTCTCACATAACTGTTTGTACTTCGTAAACAGCATCACATTTATTCCGTCTTTGCGATCTTTTCAACAATACATGGTTAAGATCATAATAAATTTGAATGGCTGTGTGGTAAGTAGCTTGCTTACCAACCACATGGTTCCGGGTTCAGTCCCACTGCGAGGCACCTTGGGCAAGTGTATTCTACTATGGCCTCGGGCTGACCAAAGCCTTGTGAGTGGAATTGGTGGACGGAAACTAAAAGAAGCCCGTCGTATATATGTATGTATATATATATATATATATATATATATATATATATATATATATATATATATATATGTGTGTGTATGTGTGTGTGTGTGTATACGTTTGTGTGTCTGTGTTTGTCCCTCCAGCATCGCTTCACAACCGATGCTGGTGTGTTTACATCCCCGTAACTTAGCGGTTCGGCAAAAGAGACCGATAGAATAAGTACTAGGCTTACAAAGAATGAGTCTTGGGATCGATTTGCTCGACGAAAGGCGGTGCTCCAGCATGGCCGCAGTCAAATGACTGAAACAAGTAAAAGAGAGTATATAATATAAATCGGGTTGGTGGTGCATAATTATTGCGGCTTTTTTTCAACAAATTTTATTCAACAAAAACAATAACAACATGTAACAAAAATATCTTTAAATGATTATTCCAGAGCATATTCACCATCTACTTCAATTACTGTTTCCCATTTGCTTGGCAGACGTTCAGACCGTCATTTAAAGATGTTTTTGTTAAATATTGTTATTGTTTTTGTTGAATATAATTTGTTGAAAAGAAGCTGCAATAATTATGCACTACCCCAATAATTCTTTGAGCCAGCAGAAATGTTAGCACGCCAGGCAAAGTACATAGCGGCATTTCGTTTCTTTTTACACTCTGAGAGCAAATTCCGCTGAGGTTGGTTGGTGCTTAATTGAACGAACCCGAAAGGATAAAATAAGTAACAAATGAGCGCCGGGTGGAGGCGCTTAGCTTAGTGGTTAGGCTGTTGGATTCATGATCGTAAGATTGTAGTTTCGATTCATGGACCGGGTGATGCGTTGTGTTCTTGAGCAAAACACTTCATTTCACGTTTCTCCAGTCCACTCAGCTGGCAAAAGTGAGTAACTCTGCGACGAACCGCCATGGAAGTGGAAAACCGGCCGTTATGAGTCTGTAAGACACGAGAAGGTTTTTTTTTTTATTGAGCAGTTGTCAATGCAACCAGTTTATCCCCTACCACCCCAAAGTACTGACATTTGAAACTAGTATTACATATTACATACGCTCCATGTTCATATCATAAGACAAAAGAGCACTGCCATATAAATACATAAGCACACACATCCAAACACACACATGTTTAAACATATATGTCTATGTGCGTGTATGTATGTATGTATGTATATGAATGGTCATGTTTTTATTTGATTATCTTTGTTTAAATATTACATTCTGTTATAGCATAGCCCTAACCACTGAACCCATTTCAACTCTGCTGAGATCTTTGCTAAAATGCATTTGACGAGAACAATATTTTCATTATGTCCGCAAGATAACTTATTTACTTAATGCCCTTCTTCATCTCTCTCTCTCTCTCTCTCTCTCTCTCTCTCTCTTTCACTCTTTCTGCTTCCTTTCTCTCTCTCTCTCTCTCTCTCTTCCACTCTTTCTGCTTCCTTTCTCTCTCTCTCTCTTTCCATAGACACCCACCCACTCCCCACCGGCACACACACGCTCGCATACACACTCACGTAGAGTCACATGTTTGTGTGTTGGCCTGTGAGTGTGTATGTGTGGGTGTACGTGTTTCTGTTACTGTGAAAGTTCTTCCAGATCCTTCCAGCACAGCAGGTGTCAATCTCAAGTAAGATTCCGTTGCAAGTAATCCACAAATAAACTAATTTTGTAATGTGAGAGCAGACTTAGCTGGATTTTCTCGATATCATTTTTTGCTTTTTTTCTTTTTGCTCTCGTCTTATCTTCTTTTTTGATGTTTTTTCTCTTCTTTCATGTTATTTTTTTGCTTTCTATTCTTCAGCTTGGTATATTTTTTCAGTGTTTTGTATTTATTCATTTTAAGTTGTTTTTTTTTTGTTGTTGCTTTCTTGTATTTGGTAAGACAAAAACAGAAAAAAACGAAAAAAATGGCAGCCGTGGAAAAAACAAGAAAAAACATTAGGAAAATTGTTTGGTGTTAAATATTTTGGTATCTTCGAACTGGCTTACTTTGTGATTGACAGTCTAGATAAACAATCGCATTTAATGGTCAGTTTAGCAGACACCAAAACACGTGTTGGAACAACAACAACAACAACAATTACTACTACTACAACTACTACTACTACTACTACTACTACTACTACTAGAGTAGCAACAACGACAGCAATAACAACACTCTTTCAAAGGAAAGAGTAAAGTATTATATTTATATATATATATATATATATATATATATATATATATATATATATATATATATGTATATATATATATATATATATGTATATATATATATATATATATATATATATATATATATATATATATATATATATATATATATATATATATATATATATATATAAACATCTAGTCACATACTCATACGCACACATACATGTATATATATATATATATATATATATATATATATATATATATGGATGTATATATAGAAGCTATTTGGTAATATGCATGAGACATTAAAAAATATGGTAGGGAAAAATATAAATATATGTAGATATAAAAAAAAATTAACCAAGGAAATATAGAGAGAGACGCCATGGATAGACGTAATGCACACACACACACACACACACACATATATATATATATATATACACACATATATATACACATATATATATAAGTATATATCGTGGCGCTCCGTCGGTTACAACGGTGAGGGTTCCATTTGATCAGATCAATGGAATAACCTGCTTGTGAAATTAACGTGCAAGTGGCTGAGCACTCCACAGACACGTGTACCCTTAACGTAGTTCTCGGGGAGATTCAGCGTGACACAGTGTGACAAGGCTGACCCTTTGAAATACAGGTACAACAGAAACAGGAAGTAAGAGTGAGAGAAAGTTGTGGTGGAAGAGTACAGCAGGGTTCGCCACAATCCCCTGCCGGAGCCTCGTGGAGCTTTAAGTGTTTTCGCTCAATAAACACTCACAACGCCCGGTCTGGGAATCGAAACCGCGATCCTACGGCCGTGAGTCCGCTGCCCCAATCATTGGGCCATTGCGCCTCCACACACACACACACACACACACACACACACACACACACACACACACACATATTTGTATACAACCTACTAAGATATCTTTCAACGTTATCATAGTCATTGTTTGTATTTCTCTCGCCCGCTCCTTCTCTCTCTCTCTCTCTCTCTCTCTCTCTCTGCATATATATATATATATATAATCTATAGAGTTCTGTCTCTATAGTTATATATCTAAGTACGTCTCTGAGTCTTTCTTTCACTATATCATCTCTCTCTCTCTCTATATATATATATATATATATATATATATATAGAGAGAGAGAGAGAGAGAGAGAGAGATAGATAGATAGATACATCTCTTTTATTAGCCACACAGGGCTCAACAAAGATGGTACGAATACAATGCAGAGCTTTTCTTTTTGGGAGGGGGAAGGAAGAAAGAAAAAAAAGTAGGGGTGGGTGTCGATCAAAAGGGATCGTAGGAAGGAAAAAAGGGGGTGTTCGATCAAAAGGGACCGAGAGAAAAGAAAAAAAAAGCGATCAATAGGGATCGTGTATCACAGTAATGTTCTCGTGTAAAAAGAGGGGAGGACAGTTTAGGTTTAGCCGTGGAAAGAAAAGCCTACGGAAAAGACCACGGTAACCTTGGTCAATATTGTCATTGCAGAAACTATAACAGTAAGTGACTCTCTTTTGCTTTTTTGTTTTTTGTCTGGATTTTTTTTACTCCTTTATAATGTTATGCTCAAGGTGGCTCCGTCATTCACACGTGCCATCCTTGCTACATTCACCCATCTTTTTTTGAAGCATTCACTAGACAAGACTTCCCTTTCTACTCTCACCTTCCTCTTCAGGTGATACTTGAAGAAGTTGATGAGAGATTGCCCAAAGAGGAAAGTCTTTGTCTCTAGACCTTTCAGACGCGTCCACCATACACATTCTTTCGCCATAACCACAAGTACGATGAAAATAGCTCTTCCTTCCCGTTTAAAAGAAGGAGGCGCGACAATATTCACGATAGACTCGGCTGATAGACCGACTCGTCCCACACGCGATAGCAGTTGTTCGACGTAAGCTCACAGCTCGGAAATGGTGGGACACTGCACGAGTGCGCGCAGAACGGTTTCGTCGCTCCGCCCGCATCTCGGACAGGTTGGCCCCATATTTCTCAAGCCATGCCTGTAGAGCTTATCCCGAACGGGTAGAGCTTCTCGATAGCACTGCCAGGCCAGGGATCTCTGGAAGTTGTCCATAGGTCCCGGCCCGAAGGTCGTCTTAAACAGGCGGGTCAGGTATTCCTCGTCGACGCCCAGGTTCGCCCCGAGATCGTCGTCGTACCTTCCCTCCACTAATCCACTATAGATACATTTCTTTTATTAGCCACACAGGGCTCAACGAAGATGGGACAAATACAATGTAGAGCTTTTCTTTTTGGGAGGGGGAAGGAAGGAAAAAAAAAAAAAAAAAAAAAAAAAAAAAAAATTGGTGGTGTCGATCAAAAGGGATCGTAGGAAGGGAAAAAGGGGCAGTTCGATCAAAAGGGATCGAAAAAAAAAGAAAAGGAAAGGCCGATCAATAGGGATCGTGTATCACACAGTAATGTTCTCTAATCCACTATAGATAGATAGATAGATAGATAGATAGATAGATAGTAATACATACATTGATTGATTGACAGACATACAGGCAGACAGATAGAAAGGCAGATAGTTAGATAGATTAGCAGATTGATAAATAGATTAATAGACACACAGGGAGACAAATAGATTGTTGGATATATATATGTGTGTGTGTGTGTGTGTATGTGTGTGTGTGTGTGTGTGTGCGTGTGTGTGTGTGTGTGCGTGTGTGTGTGTGTGTGTGTGTGTGTGTGTGTGTGTGGAGAGAGAGAGAGAGGGAGAGAGAGAGAGGTGAGAGATGAATGGAGGAGAGAAAAAACCATGAGAAATGAAAAAAAAACTCAGAGGAGAAAAAAGAGAGGAAAATGTTAAGGGAAGAATGTGAGGAAGCGTAACAAGAGATGGATGATCAGCAGAAGCGAAGTAGAGGGCGTTAGTGTAGAGCGTGACATGTGTGAATGAACCTTGTGAATGATAGAGTGAAATGAAAACAAACTAACACACACACACACACACACTAACGCATACGCGCGTGCATGCATAAACAAACTGTATATTGAAGTATTTTTATAAAACTTTCTTCTTCCTCTTTATTATTATTATTATTATTATTATTATCATTATTATTATTATTATTATTATTGTTGTTGTTGTTGCTGTTGTTGTTGTTGTTGCTGTTGTTGTTGTTGTTGTTGTTGTTCTTGCTGTTTTTATTATACTGATTATTGCAATCGCTATTATTCTCATTAATATTAACATTATATTTTACTTAATATTTTCATTATTATTATTATTATTGTTATTGTTATCATCATCATCATCGTTGTTATTATACCGCATCACTCCTCCTATTCTCTCCTCCCACTGCCTGCGTTGAAATACGAAAGCCAACAAGACAAAGTAAACATTGGCAGCTAAAAAGAAGGCACAGAATCAACATTGTTTTCATTTATTTGCTTGTTTTCTGTTGTAGGTTTAGCAGTGTAGAACCAAAAATTCCTGCAGAAACAGCTACATACATACATACATACATGGGATTTTCAGAAAGAGATACCGACCAGCTAATTCGTGCATTACAAGTGCAATCTGTGAGTGGAACAGTAAAAATATGCAAGACTTTTCTCAAGTTCCAAATGTGAATTTGTCTGTTAACTACATCCCAAAGATAGAGGCTTGTATCTTTGTTAGAAACCGGCTCCCTCCTCAGTGGGAAATTTATAATAATCAAAAAATCGAAGAGATATACACACATACATACATACGTACATACACACACACACTCATATATGCATACATACACACACATACATATATACATACATACATACAAGTTGTAATCTGTGAGTGGAACAATAAAAATATGCAAGACTTTTCTCAAGTTCCAAATGTGAATTTGTCAGTGTCAACTACATCCCAAAGATGGAGCCTTGTATCATTGTTGGAAACCAATTCCCTCCTCGGTGGAAGATTTATAATAATTAGAAAATAGAAGAGACATACATACATACATACATACATACATATAATTCACAATCGAAAATACACTTTCAGTTTCATGTTTATTATTATTGGAGCAAGAGGCTACATACCAAACTGTCTGGAGCAAACTATGGCTGTACTTCGGATACGGGGGGGGGGGGGAGACCGCAAGTTCTTAATTCACACACTACAAATGATAACGATATCTGGGACTATACAAATCTGCAAGACCTTCTTAAGATTTAATTATGTGAACATTGTTCGAAAATAATTGTTCGAAAACAATTATTCGAAAAACATTTATTCGAATAGAAAATTGTACGAATAAAAATTAGTCAAAAGGACAATTATTCGAACTGTTAATTATTCTATTTTTTTAATATTTTATTTAAACAAAAATGATAAAATTAAAATTCAAGTATACAAATAATATTTATTTCGAATAAGTGTTTCTCGAATAATTGTTGTCGAATAATTTTCATGATACGTTAAGATTTGAAGCATAATGGTTAGAAGTTTCCCTCACAAACATTCTACCAACTAAGTAGGTGGCTGGTTAAAATTCATTCTAAATTGAAAAGAGTAAGAGAACATACATGTGGTCCTTCCAAATTACAGGGCCTTGGGCGAGTATGGCTTTGGCAATTGACAGATAGAATTCGATAACTGTATGGTTTTGGATCAATTTCTATCATCAATATTTTCTAAGCATTAGAGAATTACTATTCTTAAATCTCACAACGAGAGATATTCAGCAACAGTACTTTGGAGTAAAGACTGTTTGCCAACATAACATGGCAGCTCTGGTTTAGAACGAATGTTGCTGTAATTTTGCCCCAGGAGACATCGTCTCCAGCTGGTTATACGACACGATCTGTGTCCTTATATTTTCGAACACGATCTGTATCCTTATATTTTCGAAAATATAAGCACACAGATCGTGTCGTATAGCCAGCTGGAGACGATGTCTCCTGGGGCTAAATTACAGCAACATTCGTCCTAAACCAGGACTGCCATGTTATGTTGGCAAACAGTCTTTACTCTATTTTCTAAACAGTTCTCGATTGAATATTGGTTTGGTGTTATTCCATTATCGTAATCTAGTTACATTTTGTGATTTATCACCGATATAAGTATTTTTGTCGTTATTCTTTAAACCCATATCAGTCTGATATATAAAAATAATCCTTTCATGATTTATCCGTCTATTTGCTAAAGGCATAGTTTTATAGGAGAGCCCATTAAAACATGTAGAGCGTCATTAGAAATGACTTGGTTCGTATTTGTAGCATATCAGGTAACGTCTTATAGACTAGACCATAGACTCGACTAATTCTCACAAATACATTTTTAATAGAATTTGGAGGATCTCAAATGTTCCACTTTCAGTAAAGGCGGCCATTTTAAGTCTTCATATCACAAATAAGAGCAACGTTAAGAGAAATAACAAAGGAAAATGTAGCAGACGAAAAATACATTAAAAAATGACGACAGCAAAACGGGCCGCAAGAGAATATCAACCAAAAGGTATTACAGTTATTGCAGCTCTCAAGCCGACGTGGAATTGTAAGTTCGAAATTTAACAGTGCCAGGACGCTGGGGCAGACATGGCATCAGAATAGATATGCCAGGAAGAAATGGAAGGTTTGGAATATCTGAAGAGGATTAAATATGCATATAATGTATGTGTATGTTTATGCGTGTTTACTGAATATGGATTTAAACACCCATGTACACACGAACACACACACACATATACACAGACACAAAAACAAATGTACGTATATATGTATACTGTGTATGTAAATATATATATATATATATATATATATATATATATATACAGTATACATGTATATATATATATATATATATATATATATATATATGAATATATACTCTCTTTTACTCTTTTACTTGTTTCAGTCATTTGACTGTCGCCATGCTGGAGCACCACCTTTAGTCGAGCAAATCGATTCCAGGACTTATTCTTTGTAAGCCTAGTACTTATTCTATCGGTCCTTTTTTGCCGAACCGCTAAGTTACGGGGACGTAAACACACCAGCATCGTTTGTCAAGCGATGGTGGGGGGACAAACACAGCCACACAAACACACATACATATATATACATATATACGACGGGCTTCTTTCAGTTTCCGTCTACCAAATCCACTCACAAGGCTTTGGTCGGCCCGAGGCTATAGTAGAAGACACTAGCCCAAGGTGCCACGCAGTGGGACTGAACCCGGAACCATGTGGTTGGTAAGCAAGCTTCGTACCACACAGCCACACCTGCGCCTATATATATATATATATATATATATATATATATATATATATATATATATATATATATATATATATATATATATACATATATATATATATATATATATATATACATATATATACACACACACATATATATATATATATATATATATATATATATATATATATATATATATATATATATATATATATACATATATATATGTATATATATACGTATATATATGTGTGTGTGTGTGTATGTATGTATATGTATGGTTGCATACACTGTGTCGATTCGTTCAACTGAAATTCTCGAAGCCAGTGTCCCAGCATGACTGCAATCTCATAACTGACACAAGTATAAAAGATAAAATGTTTCCAAACACACACACACACACACACACACACAAATGCACAGCACGTGTGTTTGTACATGTATACATACAGTGACAAAGATACTGACACACACAATTGCTCAAATACACTGTATTCATATCAGTGAGTGTTTGTACGCGTATGTACATGAAGAGAGGCTTGCGTGTGCTATGTAAACAGAAACACGTAGAAAATTGTGCAAGAGCCAATGTTTATAAACATAGCCAACAAGGAGACGGATATGTTGAAATAATGATTTTGACTTGTGTTTATAGTAAATATTATTGGAGGAGATAGATTGTAAAATGAAACCCAATCGGCAAAAAACAGGTGAATAGTCATCGCTTCTACAAAGCAACGAATGTCTGTATATATGATGGTGTGTGTTTATATATATATATATATATATATATATATATACCTGTCTATCGCTCTGTCTGCTTCTCTCTCTATATATATAGAGAGAGAGAGAGAGAGAAATAGAGAGATACACACACTTATATATAGATATCCATATATATTTATATACCCTGAGAACCATACACATATACAAAACCATATATACATATATATATACAAACCCATACACACATAGTGTATACAAAGCATTATCTGTCTTCCTTTTAATTATCTCTTTATCTAACCCCTAATCTCATTATCCATCTCCTCGCCTATCTAGTTATCTGCACAATCAATTCCGCCATGTTGGTCCGTGTCTCTATATTTAGTATCCCTGTTTTTGTTTAATCAGTTGTAAATTATAAATTACTGCGGGCAGTAGCCAAAAATTAAGCAAACACAGCACAAACCCTGAAGAATTATAAACACGACTTTATAAGTAACTATTGAAAACACAACGTATTCGGTTACCATAAATTTACACTAGTGTATACTGACTTATAGACAGAGACTCACACTCACACACACACACACACACACACACACACACACACACACACACACACATCAATTTTATACAATAGAGAGCCGTAAGAAACCCATAATCCCCCATTTCATGTGGTATCTAACATGATTGTCTTCAGATATGGAATTAATCGTCACACACACACACACACACACACACACACACACACACACACACACACACACACACAAAACAAACACACACACATAAAGCGCAGAATGAATTAGAATAAAGAAATAGATGTGTCAGCTTTCTAACAAAAACATAAAGATTGTCAAAATATAATAATGGCTTAAAATGAGCAGCTGTCAAAGTTTACCATACACCTTACTACAAATTTCATACTTGACGACACACACGCATATACATCAATGCAAGCTGTGTGTTTTATGCGAACATGAATTATTTGCATTACGACCATATTCCAAAGAGAAGCGCAATTAGCACTTCGTTCGTCACACTGTAGGAAACTGTGTCTCAATGATATTTATAATTTGTCTACGTGGCTGCTTATATTTAGTTAAAAAGATACAACGCTGAAGATCTGTGGAGTATATATATATATGGAGGTTCATTAGCAGAAATTTGATTTCTGCTAACTATTTTAGTTGTTATTCGCTTGAAATGCATAGTATTTTTTTTTTAAGTTCTTTGTTTTTTAATTGCTTATACTCATTCGATCTTTATGAATGTGTGTGAGTGTCTGTGCGGGCGCACGTGACATATTTTACATAAGTATTTATATATATATATATATATATATATTTATTTATTTATTTATTTGCACGTCATCAAATTGCATATGTTGCGATATTATTACGATCGTAAAAACACGCGGTTGAGATGAAGGAATTAGATTCAACTAGTGTATACATGTAAATGTATGTATATGGTCGTGTGGATATATGTTGTTTTAAAACCCCTAGCCAGAAATCGATCAACAATTAACCATTAAAAAAAATCTTATTCTGTTATTCATCTCCCCGCTTATAACCTGTATTAACAGAGTGTAGATGTGGTTTTTAGAGCCATTCGGCGTTTATCTCTAGTGTGACGGTGGAGTTTATCCGCCCCCTTTAATATGATTATATTATATAATTATATATTAGGATAGATTGTTACCTGTATGGCTTTATTAAACACTGGCCACTTGATAAAATCATGAAAGTGGTTTTTATCCTTAATTTTCTGTGTGTGTGTATACACACAAACACACAGACACACACAAACACACACACATATATGAGCGTGTCTTTGTGTCTGTGTTTGTCTCCCACCACCATTTGGCAACCGATGTTAATTTGTCTACGTCTCCGTAATTTAGCAGTTCGGCAAAAGACACCGATAGAATAAGTACAAGATTTATATATAAAAAAGAATGTACTGAAGTCGATTCATTCAACTAAAATTACTAGTTACAATTAGTTCGGCTAAAAATCTCCCCAAGGCGGTGCTCCAGCATAGCCGCAGTCTAGTGGCTGAAACAAAAGACGGAAGATAGTAAATGTAGTCGTTGTTACTGTTGTTTTTGTCTCGTTTACCGCCAGGCTAACACTTAAAACAAGTAAACTTAAAGCAAGACGAAACGCATTCAGACAGTGGCCTCCCCGTTATTTATTCAGACACCATATATAGATGAGGGGAAACGATAACTGACAAGCTTTAGCATTCAACTGCTCTTTCTGAAATGAAATGGTTTCAAGAAAGAACAGTTTGATAGAAACTCGACCTACAAAAACTTTACATCTTACAATACGGAGCACGCCACACCTAAAACATCGCAAAAGCAACATGCCTGTTGTCTGAAATATTTTCAGTTATTCCCCAAGGAACAATGTTTGCATGGTTTTACAGCAACTGTGCTAACAAATAATAGTTCTGTAATCCCTTAGGTGAAACATATGTAGCAAGGAAAAAGTATTAAATCGACTGAGAGAAATTTATAAAATCATGTTTATTTAAAGAAGTAACATGAGATAATTAGATGCAGACAGGTCTGTATATTGAAAAGCTCTCTTTGTGATCACGTAGGTTCGGGTTCGGTCCCAATGCGTGGCATCTAGGATAAGTGTCTTCTGGTGTCGCTCCGGGCCAAACTATGTCTTGTTAGAGTATCTGGGAGAGAAGGCTGAGTGAAATCCCTTCGTATATATATATACATACATATCAATACGCA
>NC_142935.1:7821346-7823846 GCF_046866305.1 Octopus bimaculoides | reverse complement strand
TTTACACATCCCGACGGAGACAGATGACAAAGTCTACGTTGGTGGTATTTGAACTCAGAACAGAATGATGGGCGAAATGTCGCTAAGTATTTTGTTGAGTGTGCAGACAATTCCGCCACCTCACCGCCTTAATAGGAAGCAATATATATTTACAGTTGACAAAACAATCGATAACAGTTCAATACTTCCGGTCTCTGTCAACCAAAATAATTTGTATAGTATGATAACTTAGGTGGTCTTAGGAAGATGAATTTTATGTCGAGTTATATTGTATTACAGAATGCGAACTGAAAATCCTTCGATAAACAATTCGGCAGTTATGCAATTCAGCTAATGGAGAATGTATACAAAATCAACAACACCAACAATAGTTGCAAGAAACAGAATAGGATTCCAATAAGAACCAACAGCAATGAGAAAATAAACAATTACAATGGCAACAGTAAAATTGCAATACTTTTAACAACAATAGGTAAACAAATCTGCAACAATTACAATAACGACGACACCAGCAACAACAAAGACATATATGCATTGTAAACAGCTGTAATAACAAACTGCTACAAGAGCGGCAATAAAATCAACAAACAGTTTTAAGAATATAGTAAGGATAATAATAATAATAATAATAATAATAATAATAATAATAATAATAATAATAATAATAATAATAATAATAATAATAATAACAGCGTAAACAAGAACGGCAGCACCAAGAGCAACAGTGATTGTAACAGCAAGAACAATGTTAAGAATATGTGAAAATGTTACAATAATAACAGCAACAACGACTGGAACAACGAGAGGAACAATAATAGTGATGTGAAGTATAAGAGAAAAACCCTACAAAGTGGTATGAGCACATTCCTATGATGATAGCGGTAAAAACAAGGGCAGCAACGACAATGACAAAGACAGTAACTGTGATAGCGGAAACCACAAGAACAATGTTAAGAATAAGAAAAAAATCACGAAATGGTATGAGTTGTTTCCTACAATAATAACACTCACAGAAACAACAACAACAGCAGCTGTAAGAAAGGAATAACATCAACAACAACACCAATAATAAAAAATAATATTATAAATAAGAGAAGAATACTGCAAAATAGCGTGAGCAGTTTCGTACAATAATAAGAGACGGAATAATAAAAACGACAAAAACCTAAAAATGACGACGACGACGACAGTGACGGAAGAGGAAATAACAACAACAATAATAAACAAATATCAGAGCCATAAAACAACATCAATTACAACAATAACAGCAACAAAAAGTGTTGGTGGATTAAGAATAACGCAGAAACGGGTGGCGGGGAGGACGGCGGAACACTCTCACTGCAAACAGCAACAGTTTTCTGTTGCATTAAGTAATGTGGTGTTATGAACAATAACAACAGCAATATTAGGAGGAGGAATTAACAACAACAACAACAACGACATCTGAAATAAAAGTGACGGACACTGAAGAATTAATAGGGACATCAACAACATCAGCAACAACAACAACAACAATGATATGGGAGGAAAAAAAGCAATCGTCACACGTATAGTATGACAGAGAGTCTGCACCATACCCCACTCAAGATGATGATGACGATGATGATGTTGGTGATGATGATGAGGATGAAGGCGATGATGATGAGGAAGAGGTTGATTATTAAGGGGAGGAGGAGAAGAAGGAGGTGGAAAACAATGACGATGATGATGATAATGATGATGAGGAGGAGGATGATAATGAAGAGAAGGAGAAGGAGGAGGGGGGAAAACAATGACGATGATGATGATAATAATGATGATGATGATGAAGACCACTGTCACCATCAGCATCTTCATCATCGTCCGAGTCGTTCTCGTTGTCGTCGTCGTCGTCGTCCTCTCCTCCTCCTCCTCCTCCTTCTCCACCACGAACTCTTCGTTGTCATCTTCAACGTTGTCATCGTCGTCAGAATATATCGCCGTTGTCGTTATCAGCATCAACATCGTTGTCATCGTCGTCATCGTCATCATTACTGGCGAACTTGTCACCGTTGCCGTCGTCGACGTCATCATCATCATCATCACCATCATCATCATCATCACCATCATCATCATCATCATCATCATCGTCGTCGTCGACGTCATCATCATCGTCATCGTCGTCGTCGTCGTCATCATCATCATCATCATCATCATCATCACCGTCATCGTCATCATCACCATCATCATCATCATCATCATCGTCATCGTCGTCGTCGTCGTCATCATCATCATCATCATCACCATCATCATCATCATCATCATCATCATTGTCATCGTCGTCGTCGTCGTCATCATCATCATCATCACCATCATCACCATCATCATCATCATCACCATCATCATCGTCATCGTCGTCGTCGTCGTCGTCATCAATAACGAGAACCCATCCACTTAAACGACGTCTCTTTTAAATGCTGCTCCAGAGAGAATATAAACAAGACTTAAGCGAAATAAAATACTCAAGCTGCTAACACACACG
>NC_142935.1:7793846-7803846 GCF_046866305.1 Octopus bimaculoides | reverse complement strand
TATATATATATATATATATATATATATATATATATATTTCTATATTACGGAGATGTACTTGCATAGAAGGTGACCTGATCTGAGATCGTGTGCAGTACATTTCCATTTTAACTCACTGAATGCGATAATTCCTTTACTATGAAACAGGTTGTAAAACCTAAAGTTTCACCACTGGTGTGTGTCCTTGCCCTTGATGAATATTTCGGTTGTGATTTTCCATTTCTCTTCATTTCAAATTATCGCAAAGCAATTTGTCCAGCACTTCAACGATTTTTCCCTAATACTGTACGATCATTTTACATTGAAAACGTTGGACTTCGTCAATCACCGATCTTAAGCAGCACAGTATCTAACTAGTAGTTAGGTAGCGACTTGACCAAATAAAGGGTTGCAAGTATAACTTTACATTATTTACATTTGACGGATATTTATCCTCATCTCGTTTGCTGTTAACACAGCGTTTCGGCTGATATACCTTTCAGCCTTCATCAGGTATCTTGGGGAAATTTCGAATCTGGGTTAGCAACAAACAAAATGAGGACAAATATCCGTCAATTGCAAATAATGTAAATTTCCCCAAGACACCTGATGAAGGCTGGAGGGTATATTAGCCGAAACGTTATCTTAACAACAAACAAGATGAAGACAAATAGGCGTCAAATGTAAATAATGTACATAATTCCTCATCTCTTAAGTATAGAACAAGTATAACTTTATGTGGGTGGGGGGTATGGACTATAGGTGAGAACTGGATATACCCAATATAGAAAATGCATAATAAATCTCAAAAGAGTTTAAACTTGAACGCATAAACTTACGCACACACATACATATGTGATATATATAAGAGATGATATCAAAAACTTCACGGACTAGGTCTGTAGCGCACCAACAGGTGGCAGCATATGATTGCATGTGTAGTGACACCTAGTAGTGACCTTCATGAGGCTGTGTGCTGAGTGATATTGCTGTGCTTACTTCGCAAATTTTGAAATTTGTGTCTTTGTAATCACGTGTATGCTGCAGTCTACGAATTTGTCATGGACAGGAAGAAAAAGCGAACGTGAAATTTTGCGTTAAACTGGGATAATTTGATACACAGACATTGAGCATGCTTCGGCAAGCTTACGGCGAGGAGGCAATGGGTCGTACGCAATGTTTAGAGTGGCGTGGGAGTCTCAAAATCGGAAGGACGTCCCTGGAAGATGATGAACGATCTGGAAGACCTGCCACCAGGGTTACCTCCGGAAATGTGGAGAAAATTTATCAGCTTGTGCACAAGGATTTTCGGAGGACAATCAGCGACATTGCTGATATTGTTGGTCTGTTGTATGGGTCCGTGCAGGAAAAGCTAATGTCTGAATTGAAAATATGTCTCTGCCAAGCTTGTCCCGCACCTGCTGACCACCGCGTCGAAACCTGTCGATATCTCCGTCAGTGTATCACTGATTTCTTGTCCTTCATGTAGAGGGTCATCACCGGTGATAAGAGTTAGGTACGATCCTGAAACGAAACAGCGATCGTCACAATGGAAGAAGCCTTCATCTGTACGACCGAAGAAGGGTTCTATTGAGACGTTTTGAAGCGTTTGAAGGAAGTCACTCGGCGAAAGCGACCGGATCTGTGGTGCACCTTGTTACCGGGCTCTCCTCATTTGTGAGTTTCTCGCCAAAAACAACATGGTGTCGCTTCTGCACCCGCCCTATTCGTCAGATTTTGCACCTGCGGACTTACATCTCTTCTCCAAGAGGAAAATGCAGCTCAAAGGTCATCGTTTTAACACCGTTGTCTAGACTCAGAGTAAATTGCAGAAGGTCCTCGACCTGCTCATGGAAAACGACTACTAAACCGGATTCAAAGAATTGCAAGAACTCTGGGACTGGAGTATTGCTGCGCAAGGTGACGTTTTCGAAGGAAACGATGTTAAAAACTCAAGTTAATGAGTTTTTATTTTTATTAAACATAATTAGCCCGGCAACTCTTTGATACAGCATGTGTGTATCTCCATGTGTATCACTAGACATGAGTATATATTAAGCACACGTATATGATTGAGAAGAGAGGAAGAGAGAGCAACAGAGATAGAAACAGAGAGACAGAGAGGGGGGGGAGAAAGAGATACATCACTCAGAGAAAAAGACATACATACACGTGCATATATGTCGATATGAAGAACCAACATCATTCATTCAAACCTAACGTAGTCATGCAACCCAAGAGGCAGGCCAAAACGCCCTCGCCATTGCCAAACAAACCGCCCGCACGCAAATATACACGAGGGGCAATAATTCTTCTCTCCAGTGAAAGCAGCAAACAAACGGAATACTTACCAAATTACTGACGAATAAGCAATGATACCAAAATAAGCCATAGCTTTGAAGATGATAATATCGGAATCTGCTAGATTATAAAAATAACAATAATCTGTATATTGTGTTAGTTTAAGATGGCGTACAGCGAAAGTAAATGAACGAGTTGTCGTTGTCACGGCATGAAAAACGGGGTAACTGCGAGAATGGTTTATACTGCAGTGTATATGTGTGTATGCATATATATATATATATATATATATATATATATATATATATATATATATATATATATAGATATATACGTAGATATAAATATGCATATACTTTTAAGTATACACTTATATGTGAGTGTGTATATATATATGTATATATATATGCATGTATATAAACATATGTATGTATATATATATGTATATACATACATATATATATATATATATATATATATATATATATATGAATATATGAATATTTACATATGCATATATATAAAAGTATATATATATATATATATATATATATATATATATATATACATATGTATATATACACGTATATATAGATACATACATGCATATATGTATATAGATATATACATATATAAGTGAACCCATGTGTGTATATGTAAATATAATTTTCTTAGTGTATGTGTGTATACATACATACACACACACACACACACACACACACACACACATATATATATATATATGCATATATGCGTGTATAGATATATTAACAATGCATATTCATATCAGTTTTATGCATTATATACCCGTTATATGTAACTATACTGACGATACGTAGTGAGAAGACGAAAGAGAAAGAGTGAGAGAGTGTGACGTATAAGTTAACATAGTTACCAGTTGATATCTGTATCTCTTGCTTTCATATTTCTACGACGAACGAATCAATGAACGCAAAACAAATACAAGATATTCCACACGCCCCGAAACAAAACAAACAAGCAACGGAGGGAGGGAAAAAAGCAAAACAAAAAAAAAAAAACAGAATCAATAATAATACGACAAAAGTAAAACACAGATAATACAAATAAACATAACAACAAGCATACACACACACAAAAACAAAAATTGAATAAAAATAAAAAATATATCAAAAACTACAACTAACAAGAAAATAGGAAACAGATTGTGGTAGATGTTATTTTCTGTGAAAATGTAATTTGTAAGATAGAGCAAACATGATTTCGATCCTGCAATCACCAGGTGCCAAACTTAGCTAAACAAAACGATCCTTTGTTCCAGACAAAACTACACAAGATTATCAAAGCAGCTGGCCTCGCCCCTAATTTACAAGTATCCATGTCACAATGCTTATCATAATGATTATTATTATTATTATTACTAGTAATATTATTAGTATTTTTAGGAAGATGGTTTACTTCTTTTTCTTCTCATCATCATTATTATTATTATTATTATTATTCTTTCTTTCTTTCTTTCGTCTTTTCTTTCCTCTTTTCTTTCTTTCTTTCTTTCTGTTTTGGCTGTATGGTGAAGATATTTACCTCGCTGCTTCGTAGATTCGAGTTTGGTCCAACTGCGTGGTATCTTGCGCAATTCTCTCGTGCTATATTCTTGGGCTAACTAATGCCTAGTGAAAAAAGTGGTAGACAGAAAATGTCCATCATATGTGTGTGTATATATATAGTTTTAGGGAAAAGAACCAAGGTTCATGAACTCATCGATGAAAATCCACTGTCACATATAGAAAGTTGTTGCAGATGACGATGAACAGTTGTATGGTTTGAACTAAGCTGTATTGCCAATTCTTCAACTGATAATGTTCCGAGTCGCATCGGCTGCAGAGTTTCCATTTTTGTACTCATAAAGCATTATGTGCCTTAAATGCTCTTTAACTCAGATTTGAACTCAGAACGTAGCGGCAGATAAAATACTGCAAAGCATTTCGCCCGGCGTGCTAACGTTTCTGCCAGCTCGCCGCCTTATCACTAGCTATTTCTAGCAAGCGAGCCACCATCTGGAGGCCTCATTCTATGGCTCGCTGCTGCTGCTACTACTATTGTTGCTAATAGTATTTTTCAGCCGTAGGTCAACCCTAATTAGCCGAAACATATCCAAATCACTCCTAAGTCGATCCTACCGTGACCAAAACGTCTGTTCATTAATGATTTAATTTACCTTGGACTACATTATCCTATATTTCCATTATTGTTTAAGACAGTAAGGTGTCATTTCAGAGAAATTTGACTGCTATTTCTAGCAATGGAAATGGATAAGCAGAAATACCCCCACACTGTCCTGCAGTTATTTTTGTTCTTATCTAGAGAACACCTACGATTAGACGCGTTCCAGCGATGGCCACTCCATTCATTTTCAGTTATAAAGAGTGGTAACTATCCTAGCAAGAGATTAGCTGCTATTTTTAGCAGGCTTAGTAGTCGCAGAGTAGAATTTCATGGACTTGTTGTTGTTCCTTGACCCCACGTTAATCCTGCTCGAAATAATAAATAACCAAAGCGTTCCAGCCATGACCATCCTGCCTTGCTTCAAACATCATCTACATAGTAATACCATATTCAACATGCCATTTCATTTAAAATACAGTATCATGTGAAACGGTGGTGATTTGGCTGCTATTACTAGCATATCAAGTGACCTCGCACACCTTGTTTTACTGTTGAAGGTGGCGTTGTTCTGATCTATATATTTTTTATACTGTTTGCGGTTATTGTCTTGTATTTCGTTTTCTGTTTCATGTTTATCTTTAATGTTTTTATCATTGCTCTGAGTTGGCGCTTAATTAGATGCCTCTGCCGTAAACTGAAGGAAGCTGCGCTCTTCTGTAAAATCAATTTATGGCTTTGAAACGGAGTCCAGGTATATTAGATTCAAAACCTACCGTTATATACATACATACATGTATGTGTGTGTGTGTGTGTGTGTGTGTGTGTGTGTGTTGTGTGCGCGCGTGCGTGAGTGTATGTCTGCATGTATATATATATATATATATATATATATACACACACATATATATATATATATATATATATATATACAGAAAGAGAGAGAGAGAGAGAGAGAGAGAGAGAGAGAGAGAAATAAACAGATGGATCGATAGATACATACATTCGCACACACATACATAATACATACATACATATATATATATGTGTGTGTGTGTGTGCATATATGTATGTATGTATAATATACACACATAGATTCCTCGGGGTTTTTGTAAGTACAGTAATCCCTCGACTATCGCGGGTGCCACGTTCCAAAACCCCCCGTAATAGGTGAGAATCCACAAAGTAGAAGCAGTACTGTATATTTTTAAAATTATTTCTGTAATTTGTATATATTTATTTTATTATAAATGCAAAACAACACTACAGAAGTATTGACGTAAGCTCAAATAATAAACCGCGATGAGTGAACCGCGATAGGCGAACCGCGATAGTTGAATCACGATATGGTGAGAAATTACTGTATACTTCATGTAGACAAAAGGAAGGATGAAAGAGAAAGAAAAAAAGGAGAAAATAGAGAAAAGTGAAGGAGAAGGAGAAGTTCTAAGAATAGATTTAAAGGGGGCAGTTACCTCGAGAAATATTAAGGGGTACGTTGTGGTTTTACCTGAGTACCCATGTCAGTTCTGCGCGTTAATATGGTCGGTGACGTGTTATACAGCGGCCTAAGCAAGCCTCACAATAAATATCTCGCTTTATCAGTTCAATAGTATGCATTGTTTTCTTTCTAAACTAGTAGTATGTCACGAGTAGCATTGTCTTAACCTACAATGTCTGAACACTCTTTTCTCCGACCTTAAAATTTGTTTCACAGTCGTTCAAAGCCCAGATCCAGGGCGAAACACTGAGTAGAGAGTAAGCTTTTAATGATATATATATATATATATATATATATGTATATATATATATATATACAATCTAATTGGTCAACCCCTTGTATTAAATTAATTTAGATGATAATGTTTGCCCTGTGCAAAATGTATTTTTTAATGTTTTATAATTCTAAGGTGGCTATCTGGCAGAATCGTTAGCGCACCGAGAAAAATGCTTGGCGGCATTTGTCCGTCTTTTCAATCTGAGTTCGAATACCACCGAGGTCCACTTTGCCTTTCATCCTTTCGGGTTCGATAAATCAAGTAGCAGTAAAACATTGGGGTCGATGTAATCGACCAGTCCTCTCCTCCGAAATTGCTTGCCTTGTGCTAATATTTGAACCCAACATTTGGTTGTCAGTAAGGTGGCAAAACTGGCAGAATCCTTTGGATTTCTTCAGATTCGTTCTGTTCTCACCGAGACCGACTTTACTTTTTATCCTTTCCGGGTCGATGGCGCGAATAGCTGTTGTTCATTGGAGTCGCTAAAATAGTCTTTCCTTTATCTTTTAAAATTGTTGGCCTTAAAATTGCCAAAATAAGAAGGAATATGTTATAACGCATACATATTTATACACACACACACTCGCATACACACACATGCATATATGTATGTATACAAAAATATAGAGACGTGTTATAAAATTATGTATAAATATCGATATATGCCTATATATACTATATATACATATATCCAGAGAAAAAGAGAGAGCGAGAGAGAGAGAGAGAGAGAGTTATAGAGACTGAAAGAAATAGAGGGAGAGACACAGAGAGACAGAGAAACTGAGAGAGAGAGAGAGAGCGGGAGTGAACAATGAGAGCCAGAATGTGTATATACAGAAAAAGTTGTATATAAAGAGGTGATACTTTTATAGATTTATTAATATATCGTTACATAGAATTTGGTCATACAGATAAACACACACAAATATATAGAACACATATATGTACATATATCTATCTATCTATCTATCTATCTATCTATCTATCTATCTATCTATCTATCTATATGTATGTATATATATGTTCATACATGTGTGTGTGTGTTTGTGTCTATGTATGAGTGTGTATGTGTGTATGTACAAATATAAAATTCGATAAGCAACCAAACAGAGTGGGAGAGAAGTGTGGGGAATCTAACTGTTGATGTTTTTATGGATGACACGAAGAAAAACGAGCCGCATGACATTAATTAAAACTTAAGAAATTTCGAAGAATTGGCTACGTTTCGAGACACACAAGTACTTCACCAATTTACCAAACTTTCTATTTCTTATTTACGTATCTTTGACAAAAACCTTTTCTTCAAAGTACTTTTACTTTTGTTTTTAATTTATTTCTTAAACAATGGAGTTGAGTCTGATATATTTCACTGACCGTCATTGGTGTTACTACAAAATATCGATCTTTCCAGTCGTCCAATTAAAATATTATTCGGTGTATGTCTTTCTTAGACATTTTCCATTGTTTCTCTTTTTTTTTTTGTATTCAACATGTGTCAAATTCCTCAATTCCTAATCGTCCTTGTGTTGTTCTCACACAGGCAAAAACAATCTCTCTTTCTCTCATTCTCTCTTTATATCTATATATATGTGTCTGTCTGTCTGTCTGCCTGTATGTATGTATGTATGTATGTATATATATATATATATATATATATATATATATATATATATATATATATATATATATATTGTATGTATATGTGTGCATACATATATATCAATTATAATTAAGGGCACAGAAGCAATCATGCCTATATGCTGAAAGTAGATTGGCCACTGATAGAATTCATTAAATTCAATGGTTTTATTCTTTAATTATGTTTCAATATAACCCATTCACTTCGGGACAGTTTAGTTATTTCTGTACTCTTCTGACCAAATACACACTTGTTAAGGTGAACTACGAAATTCGATGCGTAAATATTTGTGAATATTTGTATGTACTCGCATTTTGCGCATGCTTTTCTGCGGGTATGTATAAATATTTTCATTTATTTCGCTCGGTATGTTTTGCTGATGGAGGAAAAGTTATTAAACTAATCCAAAAATTGATCACATCAAAACTATCTGAGTTATTTTATGATTTTCCCGCTTTCAACCTAAATATATTGTAAAAGCTGTTAAAGCGATTTATCTATTCTATAGGCTAGGAATGTCATTAAGGTTGCATATTCGAAATGAAATAATTTGAAAAGGGAATGGCGTGAACGATGTAATCACAGAGTGCTGAAAGCACATGTTCACCTAGGCCGGACATGTAGCAAGGATCACAGACAAAAGGTGGACTCGAGCAGTTTCTAAGTGGTATCTAAGACAGCAGAAAATGCCACTCGGAAGGCCTCAACTACGATGGAAAGACGATTTAGTTAAGCAATTTTAATCTAGATGGAAAATAATAGCACAAACCAAATAGAATTGCAAACATAGTTTAATCAGCAATGTGTAACAGTATTTGATGGTTTGGTTGATGTTGTGATAAAGGCTTGTGAGCTTTTCCAAATAACTTATTGCGTTTTCCTATCTTTATATTTTGGTTGCATATTTTATTGAAGCTACAGGCGTACCCATTAACATTTATATTTCAGATTGACAGAAACAATCATCGAATAATTGGAAAACCTAGCTTTTGTAAACATAATTTATTTTTGAAATAATATTTGATATTATTTTCATCGTTGTATTTTTATTCTGTTTTAGAAAAGCTGGTCGTGCTAATCTTTTGTTAACGCCGTGTATTTAATATAAACAATATAGTCCTCGGGTGATTGGAAAATTTTTGTCCGTACTGGAAGATTATTGATCTTAAATTGATAGTAATACAGGAAAAATATGTGCTATAGTTCTTCCGACATAACGCTCTGAGTTCAAATGCCGCCAGGGTTAACCTTATTTTTCATTCTTGCGGGGTCGATAAAATAAACACTAGTGAAGCATTGGGGCCGATGTAATCCAAAATTTCAAATTTCAAAATTCCAAAATTTCAAGCCTTGTGCCAATAATAGAAAGGATTATTATAAAGGCGGCGAGCTGGCACAATCGTTAGCATGCCGGACAAAATGCTTAGCGGCGTTTCGTCCGTCTTTATGTTTTTAATTCAAATTCCGCTGAGGTCGACCTTGACATTCATCGTTCTGGGGTCGATAAAATAAGTAGCAGCTGAACACTGGAGTAAATGTAATCGACTTGTCTCCTTCCTTCACAATTGCTGGCTTTGTGCTAAAAGATCAAACAATTATTATTATGGTAGAGAGCATCAAGGTGACACTGGGGTAAAACATACAAAGCCCATTATACCCATCATGACTACCCGTCTGATAAGGGTACACCAGGTACATGCATCACAACCATATGTGAGCGCTATGGTAATTTTATATCAAGATTAACAGCGCATGATTTGCTGGTGGAGCCCAGTTAGAATTTTGTTCAGGTCGAATAGCCCATTCCACTCAAAAGGTCCCTGAATAAGGGTTGTTTAAGGATGATGAACGAAACATCCATGTTTCTAGTGGTGAATTATTCAAATCCCAAAGAATTCCTCTCAACACATGGCTATGATGCTCCCCCACTACTTCTGCTCGTGATCAGAGGAGCACATATCATCAGCCACCAAGGGACATGCTCAATTGGTTAAGGTCCAACAATTGACAAGCAAATCTGTGGTATTAAGCAGAATATTTGCTGTAGCCCATCTTTTTATACCAAGACAAAACAATGTACATGATAATACTTCCAATCAATTAAGATCAAAAGCCATGAGAGCCACTGCCTGGTACTGTATCCGGGCATTTATTATCATTA
>NC_142935.1:7783846-7791346 GCF_046866305.1 Octopus bimaculoides | reverse complement strand
GAAACGAAACCAATATTTATTTCAAGTTCTCGAAGATTTAGACAAACAAGATAACGGGATTCTTTCAAGAGCAGAACTAACAAGGAACAGAGTATAAGAAACTGTGTCGGGAACCTCTAGCACGTGCTAAATTTTATTACAAAGTTGTTGTCGCGTATATTCTAACCGACAGCTGAATATATTTTACAAAGATAACGCATCAAGTTGAAATTTCTAATAGCAATACTTAACTGCGTGTTATCACCAAACTGTCTAACCTGCCTACCGACCTACCGACCTGCCTACTTACCTAGCTACACCCATACACACACTCACTCATGCACGTACATACACACAAACACACATACACACACATACAAACACATATACTCAGACATACTCGCGCACAAACACACAATGATAAATACATACATATCTATGTAACAACTACGATCACTGCAATCGCCATTATATATCTATCATTCTAGGGCGGGTAAAATTTTCGAGATCCATGGACAAATTCTCTACATGTGAATCGTTGGCGATTTTCTTCATCCGTTTTCCCTTCTGTTCTATTGGAGTTTCCTCTGTTTCCAAAGAAGAGCGTCTGCTCGAAATGTTAAACCATCTTTTTTTTCCTGAGCGGCTTCTAATGCATTACATGTACTACGTCCTCACGTTGTTGTTTTTTGTGTTTTTTTTCCTTTTTTCGGATTTACTGTATATATATATACTCTTCAGTCATTTGACTGCGGCCATGCTGGAGCACCGCCTTTAGTCGTGCAAATCGACCCCAGGACTTATTTTTTGTAAGCCTAGTACTTATTCTATCGTTTCTTTTGCCGAACCGCTAAGTTACAGGGACGTAAACACACCAGCATCGGTTGTCAAGCGATGTTGGGTGGACAAAGACACAAACAATATACACACATACACACACATACACACACACATATATGTACATATACATATATACGACGGGCTTCTTTTCAGTTTCCATCTCCCAAATTCACTCACAAGGCTTTGGTCGGTCCGAGGCTATAATAGAAGACACTTGCCCAAGGTGCCACACATTGAGACTGAACCCGGAACCATGTGGTTGCTAAGCAAGCTACTTACCGCACGGCCACTACAGCCACTCCTGCGCCTCTCTCTCTCTCTCTCTCTCTCTCTCTCTCTGTATATATATATATATATATATATATATATATATATATATATATATATATATATATATATATATATATCGCACTATCAACTAGACATCAGATACTGTCGTACACTGCTGATCACAATGTATTTCCATTTCTGTCTTGATTGCACCGTTCTTTTATATATTGACCTATATCAATTGACCAAATCATGTTCGCATCGTCGTGGAGAACCTTCCAAGTGGCTTTTACCGACGTCTTGGATTACAATCAGCAAACTCAGGAGTCCACCTGTTGTCTATGGATCTTGCGACGGTTTTGTAGGTGAATTCTACAATTAAAGATGTGATTTTTGTCTATGCGCATTTTTCTTGCCTAATCCTCTGAATTTCTCAAAATCTTTCTAAATGATATTTCGATCTGCTTGTGATACATGACGATTAATCTCGGATATGTATTCCACTTACATTTAATGATGTCTAATTATCAGATATAATTAGCCAAATTCCTTTAAGACTGAGAGCTTTATTGATATCTGCCTGGATTTTTAAATATCTTTTTAATGTCACATATCTGTGTTTGTATATGTATGTATACGTATATATATAAGTATATGTTTCTATATATATATATGTGTGTGTGTGTGTGTGTGTATGTGTGTGTGCGTGTGTGTGTATGCAGATGTATGTTTATATATGTATATATGTATATGTACTTGTGTATGTCTATATATATATATATATATATATATATATATATATATATATATATACATATAAATAATAATACATATATATATATATATATATATATATATATATATATGTGTGTGTGTGTGTGTGTGTGTGTGTGTGTGTGTGTGTGTGTGTGTGTGTGTGTGTGTGTGTGTGTGTGTGTGCGTGTGTATGTGTGTGTGTGTATGCATCTATGTATGTATGTATGTACACACACACGCACACACACTGGCACGTACGCACATATGAGCCCGTACACATACACGTACATATATTAATTGCAGAAACTGAGGTGTACTCATACATAGGCCATTTGCATATCACCTCAGCAAAATAAGACTGACAGTCAGACAGAAAATGTGCGCGAAAGTGAAAAAGGGAAAGATATTACTAAAAGAATAGGCAGACAGAAAGACAGATAGATAGATAGATAGATAGATAGATAGATAGATAGATAGATAGATAGATAGATAGATACACAGTCATATAGATATAGATAGACAAAGGGAAGGAGAGAGGACGAGAGAGATGAAAGTGAGAGACATATTTAAAAGAAAACACGTGAGAGAGGTAATTGGGAATGCATTTTCAGACAGATACAATCAATCTAGTGTGTATCATAAAGACACACACACACACACACACACACACACACACACACACTCACACACACACACAAACACAGAAACAAGCAGGATCATCTACACATTAATATATACACATACTGACTTACAAACTTGCACGCACACACACACACACACACACACACACACACACACACACACACACACATATGTGCACACACAATTGTAATACACTTAGTTATACTTATATATGTAGCTGTGTGTGTGTTCGTGCGCAAATCTGGTCCTTATCTCAAGAGATCGTGTGTGTATGTGTGTGTGTGTGGGGGGGGGGTAGAGATAGAGCAGACATGTTTCTAAGTGTATGTGTATGTATGTGTACATGTGCGTGTGTGTGTGTGTGTGTGTCTATATGTATGTAGACACATACACATTATGTTTGTAAATATGGAGAAATAAACAGTGAGAAGATAGTGTTGATATTCAAAGAATAATCATTGAGATAAAATGGTCCCTTATCGGAGATGATATGCGTATATATATATGTGTGTGTGTCTGTGTGTGTGTGTGTGCGTGTGTGTGTGTGTGTATGTGTGTGTATATATATATATACGTATGCATATATACATATATAGGTATGCATATATGTATGCATATATACATATATATATTATATATATATATATCATATATGTATATATATATACGTATATACATATGTGTGTATGTGTGTGTCTATACACGCCCGCTCACATGCACGTTAAAGCATAACCTAAGATGTTGGAGTGTGGATAACACTGACAGCCCCCCCCCCGCCCCACACAGCACAGCATAGCTAATTAATGCTGATAACGCTAGAAGTCATCTTCCATACTATAACACTGTAGTCTGGACAGTATGCACCACACATGCGCACCCTTATGCCTATCATATAAGCACGCATACACCGACATACACATACGTACATATGCATATATATATATATATATATACATACACACACACACACACACACACACACACACACACACACACACACATATATATATATATATATATATATATATATATATATATATATATATATATATATATATATATATATATATACATATGCACACATATATATATATATATATATCTATATATCTATATATATATATGTGTGTGTGTGTTTGGGTTCCAGTTGATCCGATCAACGGAACAGCCTCCTCGTGAAATTAACGTGCAAGTGGCTGAGCACTCCACAGACACGTGTACCCTTAACGTAGTTCTCGGGGATTTTAAGCGTGACACAGTGTGACAAGGCTGACCCTTTGAATTACAGGCGCAACAGAAACAGGAAGCATACACTCAGATCTATGCATACGTACACAAACATGTATCTGTCTATATACACACACACGCATACACAGATGTATGTATGTATGTATGTATGTGTATGTGTGTGTATGTGTGTGTGTGTTGTGTGTTTGTGTGGTATGACATTTGCTTCTCAACCATTAGGTCATGAGTTCGGTCTCACTTCTTTTTTTATATATCTGGTGTTATACCAGACATATAACAAAAAGAATTTGGTAAACAGAAACCGAAAAAGCCTGTTCTATATATATACATATATATATACATACATACATACATACATACATACATATATATATATATATATATATATATATATATATATATATATATATATATATATATATATATATATATATATATATATACATATAGTTAAACAGGACGTCAAACGTTAAGGCAAAGCAAACATCTCAAGTCGTATACAATATTATCATAAGAAGAAATTCGATTTTGAATTTCTTCTTATGATATTGTATATGACTTGAGATGTTTGCCTTGCCTTAATGTTTGACGTCCTGTTTAACTATTATATATCCGCTGCATCGGAAATCTGCAATGGCTCCATAACTACCGTCTCGGTTATAACTTTGGAGCCCTAGTTATTTGTTACAACACTTACCTAGCGTACCTAATCGTTTAGATCACCTGTGAACTAAACCCCCATACTTTGTATATATATATATATATATATATATATATATATATATATATATATATATATATATATATATGTATGTATGTAAAGTAAATGTTAGAGGTAATACTTGATAATTGTAAGCACCTGTGTATGCCAACTCGTGGTCGGGGTGAATGGATAAATTGTAAATGTAAATGTACATGTATGTATATATGGAATAGACAGAAATAATGAGATACTTTCATTTATCTATTATAGTCTTACAAGTTTTTCAGATACGCATTTGAGTGCGTCCATAATTCAATCTTGTCACTCGGTAAATTGATCGACTTAAAATACGGGGAACTACTAGTCAAAAGCCATCTCCTTCAGAAGAAAACGTAGGCACCATTCATCAATAGCAAACAATCCAATATGTGCGCCTCGTGTTTACAGACTCCAGAAGCCGGGTCTTATACAGGTTTTCAGAGCGTTTTGTTTAAATATGCAAGACTTCCTGCTTGTGACAATGCCAGCCCATTGTAACTTAACTCCAAGTACCGCCTGTACTCTTAATATGACAAAGATTGGAGGAAAATACCTTAGAGATGAATTCTGCATAAGAAATACAAGTCTTGTAGGGTTTTACATATTTAATAAAGTGAGCTGAAAATTGATTTTGCTGAAGTAAGATTATCCAAGTAATAAGCAATCAAATACTCCTCTCTGAATTCAGTCGCGGTGACCTACGTTTTATGAGGTTTTCAACTGTCCAAGCTTGTCTATTATAGCATCATCAGTATATTACAGCTGTTTGTTTCTGGAACTAATGGTCCTCTATAGAGAAAGCAATTTCGCGACGTTATTGTTGGCTTTGTTCACTGAAGACAGAAAGCTTTTCATTCTGCCGTTCATTGAAGAAGCACCATCTGCGGAAATTCTTACGAAGCAATTCTGGCAAAAACCGACAGCAAACCGATTCATTCTGAAATACCATTTGTCTAATTTCAGATTTGAAAAAAAAAAAAAAAAATTCGTGCATTATTTAATAGTAAAGTACAGCAGGTAAGAAGCTTGTTTGTCACTCCTATGCTTCCGGGTTCAGTCCCACTGCGTGGAATCTTAGCGTCGATTCGACCAAAGCCTTGACAGTAGATTTGATAGATAGAAACTGAAAGAAGCCCGTCGTATATATATAAACAGTAATCCCTCAACTATAGCGGGTAACACCACGGAGGAATCGACGTAAGCATAAATAATAAACCGCGATAGGTGAACCGCGATATGGCGAGGGATTACTGTATATATACACGCATGTATATATATATATATATGTGTGTGTGTGTGTGTGTGTGTGTGTGTGTGTCCACCACCGCTTGACAATCGAACTTAGCAGTTGGGCAAAAGTACCTATAAAATAAGTAACAGGCTTGAAATAAAAACAAGTACAGGGTGGATCTATTCCACTAAAAAAATTCTTCAAGGCTGGAGTACGACCACAGTCTCATAACTGAAGCAATTAAAAGATTAACCTTCTTGCGGCACCGAACCAAGAAAGCTTATATATATATATATATATATATATATATATATATATATATATATATATATATATATATATATATATATATATATATATACAAAAAATATCTATGCATGTATACACACATATATGTATATACTTTCATCTACATGTGTATATAGATGCATATCAGGGTACAGGACGTTAGAACAATGAACTACAGACAACGGAACGAACACATAGGAAAACAGAAAGTCACTTGGAATTATTCATCAGCTGCTTCTATTCTAACTCTACGTTTCGAAGATAAGGCAGGACGTACTCTAGAATAGTCTCTTCCTGAGTAGTGGATCAACCAACTAAACAGAGGATTCCAAGGTGGCAAACGTAAACCAAGACCGGAAAAATTGGACAGTGAAAACAACATAAAAAAGCCGTACGGCCAAACCCGAATCTGATGTAGAACGCTAGTAGTTCGTCTTGCCTTCACAGCGGATGGAGTGAAAAGAAAGTTGACCACAGGTCACACGAGAGCAGAGAGGATGGTGGAGGGAGGAAGTGAACAAGGAGGATATATATATACATATACAGATTAGTGGTACAACAAGGCACTAATATTAACTGGAAATAACAGTCGATACAAATACGATGCTATAGTAAAAATTCACTGCGTATATACTAGCAAAGACGTGTGAGTGCAACAAACATGAAAAAATTGTCTTACCTCTACGAAGAGCATTAGATAAATGGACAACCCAGAATCGGATAACCCAGTACCTAGGTTTCGGACTCTTCAAATACGTTTGTCAAAGTAAAATTGACCAGTCTTTATCAGCTGCATTTATATGGAAACAACGTCCGATTTCACTCACTTCTCATATCATTAAAGTATTTGAGAGAGTGGTGAGATCGTGAATAACTCACTTCCTCGAAGACAAGAATCTGCTGAACCCCAACCAACATGGTTTCCGTGATGGCATGGACTGCCTGTCGCAGCTTCCGCACCATTTTGACGACATCTTAAAAGCGTTGGGAGAAGGCTCCAACACTGACATCATATACCTTGATTTCAGCAAGGCATTTGACAGAGTGGACCACAAAATCCTGCTGAAGAAACTGTCCATCATTGGAGTCCGTGGAAAGCTGCTGCTGTTGATAATGTGTTTCCTGACAAACGGAAGCCTACATGTTGTGTTTGAGGCAATGCGATCCAGCTAAGCCAAAGTCAGTAGTGGTGTCCCACAAGGTACTGTGTTGGGCCCACTCTTCTTCATTATCCACATCAATGACATAGTAGATGTCATCAAACATTCTACATTGAAAATCTTTGCAGATGATTTCAAACTCCAGAAAGTCATAAATGGTATGGGAGACTGAACATGCTTTCAGTCAGATCTGTTTGCTATTGTCCAATGGGTGGAAAAAAACAATATGCTTTTAAATGAAGATAAGTTTGATTCGGTCCACTTTGGTAAAGAGGAAACTCTGGAATTGCCATATGCTCTTTCCTCGGGCGACTCCCCAGTGTCATCCAACAAAATTAGAGATC
>NC_142935.1:7766346-7776346 GCF_046866305.1 Octopus bimaculoides | reverse complement strand
TGTATGTATATATGTATATATATATATATATATATATGTGTATATATATCTGTGTGTGTATATGTATGTATGTATATGTATATATATGTGTGTGCGTATATGTGTGTGTGCATGTGTATGTATATATGTATGTGTGTTGTATTTGTATGTATGTGTGTATATATGTATGGGTATATATATGTGTGTATATGTATGTATATATATATATATATATATATATATATATATATGTGTGTATATATATGTATGTATGTGTGTGTGCATGTGTATGTATGCATATATATACGGGTAATATAGTATAGTAAAGAGAAATAAACAAAATAATTAATCTAGTGGAAATCCACAGGAGAGCAATAAAAATAGAAAATTAAGGAGTTATCTCCCCTATAATAACAAACACGAAAGCTAACGATGTCCTAAAGACCCAATAATAGTTATGTATGTGTTTTTTCGTGTTTTATTCGAAAGGTAACCACTCCTGAAGAAGTGCCAAACGTCTAAATCCAATGGACCAGTCACTGGATAAGTTTGGCACAGAAATGTTAACATAGAGTGGTGAATAAATCGATATATCGAATTTGAAGTCTCTGTCTCTTTTGAATATGAAAATTTAAAAGTTTAAAAATCTTATGATATATATATATATATATATATATATATATATATATATATATATATATACGTATATATATGTATATATTTGTAATTTTGTATGCATATATATATATATATATATATAGATAGATATACAAGTATGTTTTTTATATTATACACCGTGTGTAAATTTAATGCGATAGAGTGTTCCTTGATGATCCTTTCGAAAGCTCTTGCAGCAGTAGTCAATGCAGAATTTCAAACAACCATAACTGTGAAACGTACGTAAGAACTTTCCTCCAGGACTCCACTTTCCAAACATTTAAAACAGAATTTTGTTGAATAATTGTTTACAATTACTTGCCGACAACACGGTTTCTTTATAACAATATTTTAGGAATAAATGAATTTTGGGATTAACCAGATAAACTAAGATATAGAAAGTGAGAACCGAAGATGAAACTTTAAAAAATACGTAGTCATAATATATGGACATGTGGAGTTGCCTGATGACTTTCAAATTTGAAGGGAATGCGGTGAGATGGGCTCAGAGAGCAACTCAAATAGGGGAAGTTTCATTGAAATAATTTGTGTCGCAGCAGTGAAAGACCAACAAGGGAAGTTGCAAGGAGTTCAATGAGCAATACGACGAAATAGATAAATAAAATAAAAATATAGGCTTGCAGCATTGTGGTGGCACCAGAGAACGGGTGATATCTACATCCGAATGTAAGGGGCTGAATAAGAGAGTCCGAATAAGAGTAAAGAGTACAAACGTACATAAGCTTATTTAGTTATTTGCGGCCATATCTGCATTGTGTTTGTGTGTATGTGTCTATGCAAGTACATATATATGCGTGTGTGTGTATGTGTGTGTATCTCTATATTTATCAGTATTTATCTCTATTTCTTTATCGACCTATTGTTTGGTCTGTTTTTCTCTCACTCTCAATATCTATCTGTCTGTCTATCTATCTATCTATCTATCTATCTATCTATCTATCTATCTATCTATCTATCTATCTATCTATCTATATACATATATATGTATATATATATATATATATATATATATATATATATATATATATATATATATATATATATATATATATATATAGACGGTTTAGATATAGATTCAAGGCTTGAATATGGTACTTATGCGAAGGCACCCGAATATCGCATCCCAAAATGATGGGTGATTAAATTCAAATAATAAGCAACACGGATTTCAAAAGTGATTGCAGTACGCACGTTTCATGCTACTTCAATTTATTTAAGTAATGTGAGCATTACCTTAAATGCAATATGAAGAGCAATCTTCAGCTGCACGAAAATGCAGAAAAAAGACATATTATAAATGTGGCAACATATTAAATCCAAGTGGGAGAGAGCATACATAAAATCCAAATGTGAGGAAGAATATATAAGTCCATCTTGACATAGCGGAGTCTATCAGGCTAGTAATTGATTCTAGACAAAAGTTTTAACTGTCTCAGAATTCTATTGTTTCTTATCTAGTGGTGATAGCAGAGGGACAATTACTTCTAAAGAGAGGGAAGGTGTAAGCAGTATGCATGGACAAGGCTATAAAGGTATTAGAATCTAGAAGTTTCACTGGTCATAGTAGTATCAGGTCATTTTATTACTATCAAAATGTTGAGGAATTAATGTTGAGGAATTATAGCCCTAGGTATATATATGTGTATATATATATGTGTGTACATATATATATATATATATATATATATATATATATATATATATATGTACACATATATATATATATATACACACACACATATATATATATACATATTATGTATATATATATATATATATATATATATATATATATATATATATATATATGTGTGTGTGTGTGTGTATATATATATATATATATATATATTTGTGTTTGTGTATGCATGTGTGTATATCTATCCAGACACGAACATGTGCTTCCGTGTGTCTACACACACACACACACACACATATATATACGTAAATATATATATACGTATATACAAGTGCATATATATATACATATATGCATATAGATATGTAGCTATATTTGTATGTATATCTGTATATATATGGGTATGTGAGATGGATGTGTTCATTATGCCCGCATCTGTAACCGTAGCTCTTTATGAAGATAAGCAACAACGATAAACGCCATGCCAATTCGCTCACAATAATAAATGTATTATCTCCTATCTGAGAGGCGGGACAGTTCTCCGTTGCTATTAAAAGATATGTAACTAAGTATTACTTACTCGCAAATGAGGTGGAGGTGGAGATGGAGGTGCAGGGTGAGCTATTAGCTGATTGGCTGTTGTTAGTGGTTTAGAATATGACGTAATTGAAAGAGACATTAAGCGTTCATCATTCCACGGCCACAATTACAGTTCGTTTTTAGAACAACAACAACTACTACTACTACTACTACTACTACTACTACTTCTACTACTACTACTACTACTACTACTACTACTACTACTAAATTTGCATCACCGAATTTAGGGTATTTGGAATTACTTTTGCCATGTGACTACGAATGCATCTATCTATCTCTTTTTTCTTTCTCTCTCTCTCTCTCTCTCCCTATATATATATATATATATATATATATATATATATATATATATATATATATACAATTGCAGCGTGGAAGGTGTTTATAAGCCATTTAAAATAACACGCAAAATCCGTTAGATTCACTTCAACGTTTAAATTTAATTTGTCAAAATATTTTCGTCGCTTTGAGACCGCGAACTGTTCACTGACAAAATTCTGTGCTGCATCTCTCTCTCTCTATATATATATATTAATTCGTCCCACAATTCTGAAACTGTTCCGTTTTTTTCCAGCAATCTTTTAAGGCTTTCATGACTTCCAGTTTTGTGAGATTCTGTTGGACGTTGTTATGCCTTATTTTCCGTTGATTCGTGGTTATTCTGATCAAGCAAATTCATTATAATAGCGTTCCTATCATGACCATCGGTTTTTCAGACAATGCATCTCGCTTTATATCATTATTTGATAGATCGGAAAATAGCGTCTGGTTATTACGGATAACTCAGTGAAACCACGCGAGCAATTCACCAGCGTTCGTCTTAACTTTGAATATTCTGGTGTATTCGACACTGAGGAGATGCAATGAGATTGAAACAATGTGTTTGACGATTTGCCAACGAACCAGCAGAAAGGGAGTAAAGTAGAGAAAACTAAGATTTATATCTTTCATCTTTTATTTCTTTCATTCATTAGACTGGGCCATATTGAAGCAACACCTTCAGGAATTTTAATCGAACTAATCTCCTAATAAACCCCAATACTTAGCTACTTTTTTTTAGCGTGGTATTTATTCTATCGGTTTCTTTTGCCGAACCGCTAGGTTATGGGAACGTACATACAGAAGCATCGGTTCTGAAGCAATATAGGGCTAAACGCAGACACGCCACCCCGCAAGAAAACGCGCACGCATAAACACACTCATATACACAACAGGTTCCTTTCCGTTTCTATCCACCTCATCCACTCACAAGGTTTTGGGTGGACCGAGCCTATAGTAGAAGACACTAACTAACCCAAGGTGCCATGCAGCGGGACTGAACTTACAACGATGTGGTTGAGAAGCAAACTTCTTGCTACTCAGCCACTTATGTGTGTGTGCGTGTGTGTGCACAGCACATTTATACGCATATATACAGCTTCACACATGCGCACGCATATGCATATGCACCCAGAGAAATGCAGATAAACACACACACATACGCATGTATTGAGACAGGTAGCCACCTACATACACAAATAAATACATATATACACAGACACATATACACACATGCATACATACACACATACATAGATACATGCACAAATAAACGCATATATACACAGATTCATATACATACAAACGTACATACACACATACATACATACATGAATACATACATACATACTTACAGGCATGCACACATACATACATACATATATACGTACATTCATCCATACATACATATACACACACATATATACATACATTAATGCAAACATAAACGCGTACATGGATGCATACACAAGTCCATGCATACATACGTATATCATACATGCATTTATGCATGCTGATCATTGAGAGATAACCAATCGGAAGCCGTACAAGAAGAAAATCAACCGATTAAAATTGTATGAAAATTTCACAGATTGGTCATGAAGCAATGACAGACATACTAACATGAAGACTTAAAACAAACATACACATATATGTATATACACACATGAACAAATACATACATGCATACATTGCATATATATTATATATGTGTCTATATGTATGCATGTACACAGAGAGAGGGAAGGAATCTGACAAAGATAACTGAAGCTAATTGATATAATGATAAGCAGAAAAAAGTTAGAAGTTTTTGATAAGCAGCCATTTTGGTTTTTGTGTATGTTGCTTTTATCGCCATTGCAGATACAGATTTCATTAATGCTGACAATATTGTTGTTGTTGTTGTTGAGACTGTAGTGGATGATGTCATCATATATTTATACTGTTACGTGTTTTTTCCTTATGCTTTTCGTTATTACTGGAATATTGTACTAGAGATGTCAGGAATTGTGGCTTAATGTTTAGGGTATTCGGCTCACAGTCGTAAGTTTGTGATTTCGATTCCTGGTGGCGCATTTTGTTCAAAAGAATGTCACTTTATTTGACGTTGCTCCAATTGAGAGACGTGTCACTGAAGAGATTGTAACAATGCGATGAAATAATTATTTGACAAAAAACTAAAATAAAAGAAATAACGACACGAAAAATACTGAACAATAACAATAAAGGAACGAACCAGTGCATGTGTTTACTTTGACCGGCCTCATGTTCCTCTCAAGGTTCAATAGTATTTCTTTCAACACACAAATTCATATCAAGAATCTTGCAAGCTGTGTGTGTGTGTGTGTGTGTGTGTGTGTGTGTGTGTGTGTGTGTGTGTGTGTGTGTGTGTGTGTGTGTGTGTGTGAGTGTGTGCGTGCGTGTGTGTGTGCGTAAAAGCAAGCGTGTGTCTTAGTGTTTAGGGTGTTCGGCTCACAGTTTGTTATTCCGATTTCTGGTGGTGTATTTTGTCCATCAGAAAGTCACTTTATTTGACGTTGCTCCAGTAGACTCCACTGACAAAAATGAGTGGTACCAGTAATTCAAAAAGGGCCCAGCCTTGTAACATTCTGTGTCACGCTAAATCTCTCTGAGGACTACGTTAACGGTTTCGTGTGTCAGTGGAGTGCTCAGCCACTTGCACGTTAATTTTACGAGCAAGCTGTTCCGTAGATCTGGTCAGCTGGAACCCGCATCGTCGCAACTAATAGAATCCCAGATTTTATGAGTGCGTATACGAAAAAGATGTTGCTATGTGCGATGACATAAAAAAGGGGAGAAATGGTTCAGAAATATTGAAGCCATTTTTGACACTGGGAACAACAAAAATAATTTCCTTTGTTGGCTGTTTTCTAAACATCTCTGCGGTTTCGACCCTTTTTAACAGAACCGCTGTCCGTTGTTGCATCAATAACTATTGTATATTATTGTTAGGGATTGATACACTGGAGATGAGATACGAATTACATGGGAAGATAACGTTATGTTCTAGTAACTCTGACATACAAAAGTAGTCTTTTACTAGCGAAATGAAGCAAAATATAAAAACAACAAAAAAGAGCATTAGGTAGCAATTCGCATGATCAACGCTGGAAAAAGAAGTGTAGGTAAATTCAGTTTTTCGATCAGTAATGTTTGTATAAATGAGAAAAATAACAGAGGGATCCAGAAATTGATGTTTTGTGAAGTAATTGATGTCGAGAATAAATTTGACAGAGCAGAACGGAAGAAGTTAATTACTGGGTATACAAGGTAATTAGGAATAAGAATGGAGTGAGTGAATGAGTTAGAGTGAGAGAGAGAGAGAGAGAGAGAGAGACAGGGAAAGTGATAAAGCGAGAAAGGAAGAGAGAGAAAACAAAGGAGAGACAGAGACAGAGAGAAAGTAGTAGAGAGAGAAAGGAAGAGAGACAAAGAGAGAGGGAGAGATTGACAGACAAAGAAAGTGCGGAGAGATAAAGAGGGAGAAAGGAAGAGAGTGAGAGAAAGAAAGAAAGAAGAAAAGAAAGAAAGAAGAAAAGAAAGAAAGAAGAAAAGAAAGAAAGAAGAAAAGAAAGAAAGAAGAAAAGAAAGAAAGAAGAAAAGAAAGAGAGGGAGAAAGAGACTGAGAAAGTGATAAAGCGAGAAAGGAAGAGAGAGAGAAAGAGAGGTAGAAAGAGACAGAGACAGAGAAAGAGGGAGAAAAAGGGGAGAGAGAAAGAAAGAATAGACGAGATTGAGAGAGAGAAAGAGACAGAGAAAGTGATAAAGCGAGAAAGGAAGAGAGAAAAATAGAGAGAGAAAGACAGAGAAAATGATAGAGAGAGAAAGGAAGAGAGACAAAGTGAGAGAGAAAGAAAGGGAGACAGAGAAAGAGAGAGAGAGAGAAAGAGAGAGAGAGAGAGAGAGAGAGAGAGAGAGAGAAAGAGACAGTGTCAGGCAAGATAGAACGGAAAGGGTGAAAGATAGAAAGAGTAAAGAAGAGTAAGAGGTATCGTGAAAAGAAACTTCAACAAAAATACGGATACGAAGATATATTAGTGTGCGTCGGTGTAAAAGGGGGAAGAACCGGGCCTAAGCGATGAAAGAAATATACATAAGAGAAGGATACAAATGTAAATAGCCCTCATCGGCTGTTTATCTAAGGATCTTTGTGGTTTTGACGGCTTGGAATATATACCTGTTTGTTAGCGTGTATGTACGTATGTATATATCTATGTATGTATGTTTATATGTATCTATCTGCGTATATTTATATATATATATATATTACTCACACATACAAACACACGCACGCACACACACACACACACACACACACACACACACACACATATATATATATATATATATATATATATATATATATATATATAAACACACATATTAACACGCACACACACACATACACCATAATTATTTATTTATGCAGTGTCTCAGCGTAGGCTTTGGTTGTATGGCAAAGATTATTTATTAAACAAAAACTACAGACACGAGTGACTATATGGTTGTATGTTTGAAAACTCTAGAAGAGTCTTCTAGAGCCATGGCTTGAATTGGATTTTTGTTTACTTCTCGTGATATATCTGGAGTTATCAATCACTTTGTCACATCAGTCTTACCCTCTTCTTCTTATACAATTTATCTTTTAGTATACGCAACTTAATCTTACCAGCAGAATTTATATGTATATTTTTGTGGGGTTGTGGGCGGGACAGATAAATATATTTGTTTGAAGCGTATGATGTCTTCAAGTTTGTAATTTCGAGCGAGCGGCTTTTATTGCGCTGTCATTCCCAATTCCTCATAGTTGAACATGAAACTATGTTTGCACAACAATCAAGACAGAAAGAAAAGAAATTAATCATAAATATTTTTTACTCTAGCTACAAAACCTGATATTCTACATGAGGGGGAAGTCAATTACATGGACCCCAGTGTTCAGCTGGTACTCATTTTAACAAATTGAATGAAAGACTAAGTTGATCTTGGTGGAATTAGAACTGAGAACGTAATGATAATGATAATAATAATAATAATAATAATAATAATAATAATAATAATAATAATAATAATAATAATCTTTTCTACTCTAGGCACAAGGCCCGAAATTTTTGAGGAGAGGGCCAGTCGATTAGATCGACCCCAGTACACAAACTGGTACTTAATTTACCGACCTCGAAAGGATGAAAGACAAAGTCGACCTCGGCGGAATTTGAACTCAGAATGTAAAGACAGACGAAAAACCGCTAAGCCGGAACGAATGCTGTTAAGCATTTCTTTTTTCGGCGCAGTAACGATACAACCAGCTCCCTGCCGAATTCGACCTCAGCCCCCAATTTGAACTCAGGACAGAATACCGTTGAGCATTTTACTCAGAGTGCTAACGGTTCTGCCAGTCTTAGAGAGTTAATGACAAAGCTAACCCAGGCAGAATTTTAAACGCGAACGTCACGTAAACCCAGATCAAATTCTGTTATGTGCTTTCTCGGTGCGGTAACGATGCGGCCAGATCAGTGCTTTTGATAATAGCAATGATGATTATTTCTAAATTAAGCACTGAGTCAAATCTTTTGAGGGGAGGGAGATAGTCGATAATACTAGACCTACTAATTAATTGGAAATTTATCTTTGGTTTTTCGTGACCCCGAAAGGATGAAAACAATAGTACTTTCACTTACACGGCACATTACTTGTTTGTATCTTCAGATGCAAAACCTTGTTATCCTTTGACTTCTTTGATTGAGGCTTGAGTGAAACTCGTATACATTAAAGCAAGACCAAACATAATAATAATACCAATAATAATACTAATAAAACACTTTCAATACAGTAAACATAAGAGCACCAAAGCAAACCACAGCACATACCCAAGGCGCACAGAGCTGCGCTCGGTAGTGAAGTGAAAGCACGTTATAAAAATAAAACTACTGAACAATAATAATAATAATAATAATAATAATAATAATAATAATAATAATAATAATAATAATGCCGGATATTGGTTAAATATAACCGTACATATCTGTCCTGGAGATTTTCTACAAGTATTTACTCATTCACCCTTTCTATAAATACTCAGGAATTTACCCCACAAAACAGCAGCCGTTTATTATTGTAGTGGGCATGGTTTGTGTAGAGCCAGTCCTATTCCTTCGTCCTTCATGCTTGCATTGGTCTGGCGCAACAAGTGCTTCGAGCGCAGCAGTCATTGAGACGCAGGATTCGTATGGAGTTACTTTCTGTCGGATGAGGAGCAAAAGAGCTGAAAGGTTGCAACTACGCTGGGTCCGTTGGGGTGTTAGTGAGTTTCCTTTTCCCTGGCACTCCGTCGTTTACGACGATGAGCGTTCCAGTTGATTAGATCAATGGAACGACCCGCACGCGGGTACAACTGACTTTTATCAGCTGAGTGTACTGGAGCAACGCGAACTAAAGTGTTTTACTCAAGGACTCAACGCGCTACCGGAAATTGAACTCGCGACCTTACAATCGTGAGCCAAATACGCTAACCATTCAACCTTCACACAACTAGCATTCAGTTGACACCCTGAGGGCGTACCCTTACACAAGGTCAGAGCCTACCGGGGAACAATAATGCTGGGAATCCTAAACTCAAAGTTCCAAGACTGGACTCGGGTCAAAGTCCTTTCCAACACAAAATACAAAGCAAGTCAATCAAATCAAATACTGGCGTCGAGGAATGATTGCCACTAAATCACATCTTTCAGTCTAAATTAGAAACACATATTTCTTATAGTAGTAGTAGTA
>NC_142935.1:7751346-7753846 GCF_046866305.1 Octopus bimaculoides | reverse complement strand
AAGTAGGTGGACAGTAAAAAAACATTTATTTAGAGATCACGTATACGTACAACTATACATGAACTATACATAAACCTATTCCAAATACTGTCCTCCTACTTTTGGCTCACCCTGTATATGTATATGTTTATGATTATAAAGTCACACATATATACACATCGAAACATATATGTACGCACACAAATATTGTGTGTGTGCGTGTGTGTGAGTGTGTGTGTGAGAGTGTGTGTGTGTGTTTACGTGATTGCATATTTATGCAAACTTCTTTCCTTTGAAAGCGCCTTTCTTCAAAGCGGGAACATTTAAACGATCGATGAAACTGCTTGAAACAACAGCTAAATTTTCCTTTAAATCGACGCCCATCGTCTTAAAAATCCGATAAATATTTCGCATTGTAGAAAACCCACAGCAACCACCAATCTTGAATTTACCAGACAATAAAGCTGCTACATTACTTAAGAATTGTTGCGATAAACAGCAAGAATAAGCGCAACATATTCTCCACTAACATCCTACGAACTCAAGCTGAGTGTGTTTAGATTCAAAACAAACTCTTTGTAATGAGCAATTAGCAATAGAACCTGGGTTTACATTAACAGTAATCTATTGTTTGTTCCTTCTATTTAACAATCGGAAGTATTCCAAGTACCAAAGTAGATATCACAGCTGTTTCTCTTGTGCCTTTCATACTTACTGATGGCTGGGTAGTGGTAAGTTGGTTTTCATTAGAGGGTATTGCTGTGCCTAAGTGGTGGTGTTTGCGGGAAGGCATCGTATTGGAAGCAAAGTGGTTTGAAGTGAATTTGGTGAAGGGTATAAAGCGGACAGGATATGGAAATGGGTGCGAGTGGATACGCATACATAAATACATACATAATGACGAACATATACATACATACATGCGTAGATACATACGATACACACACACACACACACACACACACAGACACACACACACAGACACACACACACATATATATATATATATACACATATATAAATATATATAGAAACACACATTCACACACACACACACACCTACATGCATTTGTATGTATGTATCTATCACTCTATATACATATATGTACTTAGGTGAGTATGTGTGTGAGTGTGTGTGCTTGAGTATGTGTGTTAGCGTGTGTGTGTGAGCGTGTGTGTGTGTTAGCGTGTGTGTGTGTTAGCGTGTGTGTGTGTATGTGTGTGTGTGACCTCGTGAGGTTCAATCCTAATGAGCGACATCTTGTACAGGTGACTCCTTCCATAGCCTCAGAGAGACCAATAACTGAAACAGCTAACAGATGAAAGAATTACATACGTGTATATATTGTGATGACAGATAGTAAGGCGAAACTTCGAAGTCGCTATCAATCTTTTTCTTGGACAATTTAATACGTTCTCATTGAAAAAGGTATTGAACGGTCATTCAGTTTAAAATTCGTTTTAAATCTTGACGCTAGGGCAGCACCTTCGGAAGGAATAGGGTAAGTCGATTACATAGACCCCAGTACATAACTGGTACTTAATTTATCGAGCCTGAAAGGGATGAATGGCAAAGACGACCTGGGCGGAATTTGAACTCAGAACGTAAAGCGTGCTAACTATTCTACCAGCTCACTATCTTTTCTTTGAGATTAATAACATTGATTTCAAATTTTGGCACAAGCCCAGCAATTTCGACGGAGCGGGAAAGTCGATTACATTGACTACGCAGCTCAACTGATATTTATTTTATCGATCTCGAAGGGATGAAACGCAAGGTCGACCGTGGCGGGATTTCTTGAGTTCAACATTAAAGTCTTTTATGTGTACCTTCACAAAAGAAACAAACATTAAGATACATACATATAAATATACATACATATATTTATATGTATACAATTGCGTATAAATATGTATATATAAATATATATATGTACATATATACGCATATATATATATATATATATATATATATATATATATATATATATATATATATATATATGGGAGAATATACAAATAATAACAACAGACGAGGACAGGTGGTGTAAATAACAAAAGTATATATTAGTATGACGCTCGGGAATACGGAAAGTCTTTGACGTTTCGAGCTACGCTCTTCAGCAGAAAGAATACGGAGACAAGGAGAAAAACACGGAGAAAAAAAATTGAATAGCGTTTCCCTCCAGCGCCCTTAATTATAATTATAAATATAGCAGCAGGAGTGGTTGTGTGGTATGAAACTTGCTTCCCAACCACTTGGTTCCGGGTTTAGTTCCACTGCGTGGCATATTGAACGAATGTCTTCTACTATGGCTTCGGGTCGACCAAGTCATGTGAGTAAATTTAGTAGACGGAAACTGAATGAAGTCCGATTTATACACACCCACACGCGCGCGCGCGCGAGCGCACACATATATGTGAATGCCTGTATATATGTATGAATACATGTTTTTGTGTTTATTCCCGCCAACGTCGCTTGACAATCGATGTTGCTGTGTTTAGGTCCGCGTTAAGTAGC
>NC_142935.1:7736346-7748846 GCF_046866305.1 Octopus bimaculoides | reverse complement strand
ATCAGTCAATCTTTCACTTGTTGTCTCCCTTCATTCTACGCCATTTTGTTTGGTTGCAAGTAACAACTTCATGAAATATTTAACAAGGATAATGGATGTGAAAACAAAAGTTTTCGAGATATCGAGAATAACACTTCGAAAATTATCATTATTTTTTCTATTCTTTTCTGTTTTTATTTCACTCTTAGTATTTTTTTTCTTCTTAATCTAAATTATTTTCTGTTTTTTCGTTACTGTTGTTCTGTTTTTTTTTTCTTTTTTAGCCCCAGGTTAGCCGTGATAGAGTACATCTACAATCAAAGCATTCGATGAGTAACAATCCCGTTTGTTGTCTTTTAAAGACACGGATGGCAATGGAATTATAATGCTGGCATCCCTTTATGAAATGCTATAGTGTGATCTGATAGCGATTCGGCTGCTGTTTATGATTAATCTTTCTATTTTGCGTCTTTTCATTTCTCTTGCTCGCTTACGTTCTGGCGTTTTCTGAATTTTCTTGAGAACAATATTTTCTTAGTGGTCTTCTTATAGCAGTGGTCATCCCTCTTAAATGTGTATATATATATGTGTGTGTGTGTGTGTGTGTGTGTGAGAGAGAGAGAGAGAGAGAGAGAGTGTATACGTGCGCACACGTGCGTGTGTGCTTGTGTGTGTATTTGTGACTGTGCGTTTTATTAAGAAGTCACAGAATAAACCAACGGTCGAGCATTTCGTGCAATAGCACTTATATACTTGCGTTTGTGTGTGTTTGTGTGTGTGTGATTGCGTGTGTGCGTGTGTGTTTGTACAGAGTATATTGTCAATTATACTTTTAAAAGTCAACAAGCGAGATGGTTATTCATTAAATATCGATCGCTAAGCGTTTGTTCGTTTATTCTTTTATTCCTTTACCTGTTTCAGTCATTTGACTGCGGCCGCACTGGAGCACCACCTTTATTCATTTTTGCCAGCTGACAGGACTGGAGCAACATGAAATAAAGTGATTTGCCCAAGATCACAACGCGTTACCTGATCCAGGAATCGAAGCCACAATCCTACGATCATGAATCCAGCACCCTAACCACTAAGCCACGCACCTCACATCTACTGAAAGTCCAATAGCAAGGGAAAAGTGATGGCCTATGTAAAGTTAACCAGCTGGAAGTGCACAGTAAGTTGCAGCCTTCGTCTACCGCATTTTCCTCAAGCCATGAAAATCAGCAGCGCAACAGAACAGCTGTCAGCAATGTCATTGGCAACAAGGAAGGATAAAGAAACTGCAATCGTGTGTGAAGACGGAGCAATCACCATGTCATAAGTAGACTCTCGCTGTCCGAAAAAGACGGTTCTGAAATATCTTGCTTACCAGCTTACTCAAATGGTTCGTTTATACGGATCGAATGTAAGGGCCGTATATTAGCTCACGCCCTCCATCAGACGCATGGTATGAACAGACGCACGGTGTGCCACACCTCAAGAGTCGACGTGATCGTAGAACTACGGGAGCGGAAGTGTTCTGCACAAAAGCACAACGTAGCACCCATTCCCAGGATCGAACCCACGATCTTTTGATCGCGTGTGCAACACACTAACCAGCAGGCCACGCCTTCTCAAATATATTCTTTTCTACTCTAGACACAAGGCCTTAAATTTTGGGGGACGAGGCCAGTCGATTACATCGAGGCCAGTCGATTACATCGAGGCCAGTCGATTACACAACTGGTACTTAATTTATCGATCTTGAAAGGATGAAATGCTAAGTCGACCTCGGCGGAATTTGAACTCAGAACATAAAGACAGACGTAATACTGCTAAGCATTTTGCTCGACGTGCTAACATTTCTGCCAGCTCACCGCTTTGCTCTCATATATATTTATTTTTTCATCCCACGGATGGGGCGGGGGGTAAACATAGAAGGGACAAACAAGGACAGACAAACGGATTAAGTCGATTACATCGACCCCAGTGTTTAACTGGCACTTATTTAATCGATCCAAATAATGAAAGGCAAAGTCGACCTCGGCGGAATTTGAACTCAGAACGTAACGGCAGACGAAATACCGCTGAGCATTCGCCCCGCGTGCAATCGACTCTGCCAGCTCGCTACCTTAAATATGTATATATTCGTATGTTTACGAATTCCATACATACAAACACTAAATGTACACACACACAAACGTATTCTGATATAAGAATGTACATGTGTGACTGCTTTCACGTGTATGTGTGTGTGTGTGTGTGTGTATGTAATTATACGTGGATATATTCTTTTTATACCTGTGGTATTGTATTTTTTAACGTAAATGTTAAAGCTTTTCTTTCGCGTACGGGTATTGGGGTGTAAAACTCCGTACGTAATTTCTTTGTAGGTGTGGATGAGATCGTATCTGGACACGTGAATAACACGATGTGTGTGTGTATATATATATATATATATATATATATATATATATATATATATATATATATATATATATATATATATATATACGTATACACACACACACACACACATATATATATGTATATATATATATATATATATATATATATATATATATATATATATATATATATATATATATATACATATATATACGTACATATATAAATATACATACATACGTATACACACTTCTAAAACCAAACACAAACTTTGAAAGTAGATACAGGCACACACATGCACGCACACATACACATACACACGCACATACGCGCACACACAAACATATGTATATGTGTATACATACATACATACATACATACATACATACATGCATATATATATATATATATATATATACATATATATTTATGTATGTATGTGTGCCTATGTATAATATATACATTTGTATTTGTTTGTGTACGTGTGTGCATATGTGTCTCTATGTTTTAATGTGTGTGTGTGTGTGTGTGTTTGTATATATGTTTGCGTGCTTTGGTTTTTGATGTTTAATTGGATTTTCATAATTAAAACCACCTGACACAAGATGTGTGTTGCATAAATCTTCTCTCTCAATGTCTGTTCGGACTTTTTTTTTCTTTCTGTCACCTTCCGCAATTAAGTCTGCTAATTACTAGACCTGTTACACTTCCTGGAGGTTTTTTCTTCTTTATGTATGTGTATTTATGTGTATGTATGTATGTATATATATATATATATATATATATATATATATATATATATATATATATATATATATATTTACATATATGTGTGTGTGTGTGTGGATTTTTCCCTGTGTTCCCTTTCTGTGCATACCTTGTCACTGAGATCATTATGTTGTTGTTGTTGTTGTTGGTGGTGGTGGTGGTGGTGATAATGATGCTAATGATGGTGACGTTGATGATGATGATGATGATAATGAAAGTGATGATGATGATGATGATGATGATGATGATGATGATGAAAGTGATGGTGATGATGATGATGATGATGATGATGATGATGATGAAGACGATGACTATAATGTTGTCGTTCTTTATTGTCAATCCCGGCGTTGATGTTGTTATTGTTGTCGATGTCACTTTAGTATTACTTTTTTGTGTTTTTTGTTTTTGTTTCCTGCATTTGACATCGTCGTCCTTATCGTCATCACTGCCGTCATCGTCGTCGGTAATGTTTTAACCTTCTACATCCTCCTCTTCCTCCTCCTCCTCCTCATCATCATCATCAACATCATCAACATCATCATCATCATCAGCAGCAGCAGCAGCACCATAATCACCATCACCATGATTTCAGCATCCTTCTCCTGCACGTCTACCTCCTCTTTCCACTTCATTCACCTCCTCTTTCCTCATCTTCGTTTTAGACTTCTCGTCGTCTTTCTCATCATGATCATGTTCCGGATTATATGTCTGTTGTTGTGTTCGATACCGTCACCACCATCACCGCTTAAGAACCGAGATGCTGGAAATTTTTTTTTTACCACCCTGTAACTTAGCAGTTCAGGGAAAGCGACCGACATAATTATTACAAAAATACCAAACTTCAATAAAAAATACAAGAACAGAAACAGAAAACCAAACACAAGCATTGAGGGGTCGATTTTATTTTCAACTGAAACCTTTCAGCGCGTTGCCCCAACATGGCCGCAGTCCAATGTCTGCAACAAGATAAAGGTTAACAGATTGTTTTACTTAACAGGAGGAGTGCAAATAATGGTTTAAGCAGCAGGTGACTCATGGTGTTTAACTTTCCTACAGTTACAGAAACGGAGTGCCATTAACCCTATTCCCACCACCTCCTCACCCACTCACACATATAGTTCCTGCTTCTCTTTGGTGTCTCAGATGAGGTCATCTCAACCCGGAATCGATTAAAACAGTTTCACTCGTAACATGATAACTGTAGGTTCTTTACCAAATTCTCTACTCTGTTGTCAGATAAATTCGTTCATTTCATCCCAATGTTATTTGAATCAACCCGTTTAATATTTCTTTTTAGTTGTGTTGTTCTATGTTGTTTTTGTAACTCTATTCTTCTTCTACAACTTTTGTTTATCCTTTTTGAAATTTGAATAAATTTGGCCTCTTTCCAGACATATGTCCACACAGTGCCATCCTCTTCAACACGACAAAAAGATGGTAGTAGTACCAATAAATGTCTGAGCCCTGGGACCAGTGAGCCAAAATCTTGAGAAGTACATGGAACAAATAGGGGCTGCAATAAGGGTGGAGCACTTGCAGAAAACAACACTGCTTGGAACCACTCGAATACTCCGGAAGATTCTCGAAAAATAAGAGGTGTTACTTTAGTTCACTGGTAGGGAACAACTGATGCCGTAGTATATCTCCAACGTTAGAAGCTGTGCAAAGGCAATGATGATGATAATAATAATAATAATAATAATATTGGTACAAGGACAGCAATTTTATGGGAAGGGATATGTCGATTACTTCAATCCCAGTATTCAACTTGCACTTGTTTTGTCAACCCCGAAATGATGAAAGGCAAAGTCGACTTCGGCGTAATTTGGACTCAGAACGTAAAGACGGACAAAACGCCGTTAAGCAATTTGTCCGGCGTGCTAACGTTTCTGCTAGCACTCCGCCTTACGCTACTGGAATATTAACCAACAAGTATATACCATTTTTTTCTGCCAAACACGAAGTATCTTTTAATAGGTTCTCAGGCAGAGAGTTGCACCGAAGCCTATTCCATTCAGCTTCCTGTGTTAAGCACTTCAACAGAGAATCTAAAGACTAGCTGCAGTGTTATGATTTGATACGAATTTGCCATAAGTATGAGAAATGTAAATTCATTATATTGAGTCAAATCAACATTGCATTCGAGATAATTCAAAATGTGTTGCTGAAGTTGTCTCATGGGACGTAGCGGTTAGATCTTATATTTTTATTTCGGGTTTATAAAAAGAAACTTTATCTCGGTAACAACTCTGTTGAACCCGCTCGTACACATACGTGGAGGGTCGTTCGAAATTTGGGGCGTTATTTACAGAAATGTAAATACTTAGGAAATTCAAAAGTAAAATTTTCTAAGAATACACGCAGGCGTGACTGAGCGGTAAGAAGCTTACTTCCCAACCACATGGTTCCGGGTTCAGTCCCACTGCGTGGCACATTGAGTAAGTGTATTCTACCGTAATGTCAGGCCGGGGAGAGTCATGTGAGTGGAATTGGCAGGTGGAAACTGAAAGAAGTTAATTCGCTAGAATTACCAGAAACTGTACAGAAAAGGAGCTCAGATACAATGAAAGGCGGTGCTCCAACATGGCCTCAGGCTCTGGCTGAAACCAGTGAAAGATAAAATATAAAAGATGTGTGTGTGTGTGTGTGTGTGTGTGTGTGTGTGTGTAAGTCTGTAGAAGTGCTGGATTTGTGGTTAGTGTGTTGCAATCATGGTCTTAAGATCGTGGTTTCGATTCCTGGAACATGCGATGCGTTGTATTCTCGAAGAAAACACTTCATTTCACGTAGTTCCTCTCCCCTCAGCTGGCGTAAATGAATAACTTCCGTCTAGAGGGGCGGGGGAATATATACGCCACAGAATTCGGTAAACGGGTCTTAGAAGCCTATGTTTCGGGTTGAACGTATGATCCATTTTGGTCCTTACCCTCACACCTAATAATGCCATAGCATTTAATAACTCAGGCATGAAAAACCTGCATAGTTCGTATTTTCCTAATTAATCATAATTAGTTTAGAACAATAAAAATCCTAAATTTAGCAACGATTTTTCAGCGAGGTTATACAGAAATGGAAAATTGCTGGAAACAACAGTTAAATCTCCAGCAAATTTCATTCTACCGTCACACAGAAGCAGTTAATAGGAATAATGTGTTCTTGGTTCCTGTTGTTTGAAACACTTAGGAGTCGGTCACGTCCGGAGGGCCATTGACCACGTGTTTTCTCTATCTGAACCGTCCTAGCTAGGGACAAACAACAACGCCCACACAAACACGTTCATGGCGAAACTGTTTTCCGAAGTCACTTACAAATATCCTTGTCATAAACTAACACATTTTTGTTTAAACTTATGTGCGTGTGTGTATATATATATATATATATATATATATATACGCGCACATGAGTATATATATCATTATATATGCACATATCTATCTCTCTACATGAATATATATATATATATATATATGTATATATATATGTATGTATATATATGATAACCACTCTAACAAAAGACGGTGTGTTAAATGTGATACACCTTAAGTAATAATATATCGAGCCAGCTGCCACGTTAGTAAACACCCACTCAAACACACTCCCCAAAACATACATACCGGGATGCAGATATATATATATATATATATATATATATATATATATATATATATATATATATATATATATATATATATACGTATATATATATACATACACATATATGTACATACATATATATATACATATATATATATATACACGTATATATGAATATATATATATATATATATGCACTTATATATATGTATATATACATACATATATATATATATATATATATATATATATATATATATATATATATATATATATATATATATATATATATATATATTAGATAAACTCTCATACACACATAAATACGTGCATAGATGTATGTTTCCCTTTACCCCTCTCTCTCTCTTTCTGAAGAAATATATATGTGTGTGTGTGTGTGTACGTGTGTGTGTTTGTGTGTGTGTTTGTGTGTGTGTGTGTGTGTGTGTGCATTTGAAGCGACATACACAAATAAACAGAGGTGCTCATTTATATACACAGAGAACCAATCACAAACGTGCACACTAACACACACATACTCACACACTCACTCACACGCACACGCACACGCACACACACACACTAATACGCAAACACACAATCCCACATTCGCAAACAAAGGGACCAGAAAACAAAGGGACCATACACAGGGAAATGGTCGCATCTCCCATCAGTGAAACGTATATTAACAAAACTTCCTAGACACACACTCGTAAACAAACAGAAAGCATTCGCCCACACACACTACAAGGGTTATGAGTGCATACATGTATGAGTGTGGGGGCGTGTGTGTGTGTGTGTGTGTGTGTGTGTGTGTGCGTTTGTATTTGAATTTGACCCCCAGTACGAGACGAAAACCTGTGCTGATTTATTTACATTCCCGCAACTTAGCGGTCTGTGAAAAGATACCGATAGAAAAAGAGTAGCGAGCTTTGAAGAAAAACTATATACTGAGGTCGATTCGTACGACTAAGACACTTCGAGATACTCCATCATGTCTGCATTCGAAAGTCTGGAACGAGATGCATATATATGTGTGTGTGTGTGTGTGTGTATGTGTGTGTGTGTGTGTGTGTGTGTGTATGTGTGTGTGTGTGTGTGTCTGAATGCATGTATACAGCAATCCCTCGACTATCGCTGATGTTACGTTCCCAAAACACCCCGCGATAGTTGAAAATCCGCGAAGTAGAAACAGGACTGTACTGTACGTATATATATTTATTATTTTTATAATTTGTATATGTTTATTTTATTATAAATACAAAACAACACACCACGGAGGAATCGACGTAAGCTTAGATAATAAACCGCGAAAGGTGAACCGCGATATAGGGAGGGATTACTGTATATATATATATGTATGTGTGTGGGGGGTGTACATATTATACATATGAGAAAATGGATGGTAGAGACAGACAGACAGAATTTAGAAAATCAAAAACAGAGACAAGAAATTAATTGAAGTAACGATTTAAACTGTGAATGAGTTTGTAATGGCGATGGGAAATGCCAGCTTGGAAAGATCGTAAGCGATTGTGATTCACGGATAATACCGACCGTTTGGTTAACACACAACAGCAACAGCAGGTGTCGTAAGTAGTAGGAGCAACAATAACTACAACAACAACAACAAACGGCCCCATGAAAGAAGTATTAAAGCACGTCGACCTATTCGCTGTGGATGAATTAGTCAGGACTAACAACTAGCAGAAGATTTAGAGCTGGCTGACGTCCGAGGTCAAAGTACGTCTTGAAGGAAGTACGTCACTGTCCAAACAGCTGCGAATCGAAAGTGAAAAAAACTCTGATGAGTGAATTAATTGTGAGGGAAATTGATAAGTACAAAGCTTAGTTATCTACCACTAAATTCACAACCGGAAAAACAAAAAAAAAAGGAAAGAAAAAAAAACAGTAGAAGAAATAATACTTCGTCGGTTACGACGATGTGGGTTCTAGTTGATCCGATCAACAGAACAACCTGCTCGTGGAGTTAACGTACAAGTGGCTGAGCACTTCACGGACAAGCGTAACCTTAACGTAGTTTTCATTGAGATTCAGCGTGACACGGAAGGTGACGAGGCTGGCCCTTTTGAATTAGTGGTAGAACACATTTTTGCTAGTCAAGTGAACAGGGTCAACGTGAATTAAGCGTTTTGCTTAAGTACGCAACGCATCACCCGTGATCCGACTACTCCAACCTCTAAACCACGAACCTTCATATACTGCGCAATACATATATAAGAACGGTCAACGCCAGACGAAAACCAAGAGCTCCTCCGACATTTCAATTGCCCCCGAGGCTCAGCTTTCTCGGTGGCTCCGAATAAGTTCCACTCTCAAAAAGAAAAAAAAGAAAAACCCGGAAGCTTAACACATAAGCACAGAGGTCGAGTTGCTTCGCTAAACTCTTCGAAGCAGTGCCCCAGCATGGGTGCATCCCAATGACCGAAACAAGTGAAGGACAGAAAGATACAACATGTAGCTTGCAAAAATTCAGCTACTCTTTCTAGCACTTTCAACGACCGCACAATATTTTTCATTGTAAGTGTATTTGCACTAATTAACTTCTATTTAAAACGTCCCTTTAAATGTTAGCTTTTGTTGGTTTTGAAGTTTAGAGCGGTTGAACCACTCTCTCATCTGGTAAATATTTCGACAGGCTTTCTCTATTAGCTAGTGTTTGATATCTTATTAGTTCTAATTAGAGAAATTTGCGGATATTACAGTTTCCCTAACACAAAAGAAATTCAACATTCTAGAATTACACATGAGGCAATTGAATAGTTATGGAGATACTTAAGAACTTCGGATAATGGAACTATTTATACAACAATTGCTACATAGAGTCAAATATCTACAATGGCGAGGGCAATTCTGTAAATGGTACTCTGGAAACAAAACATAGATATGGTAGAACCAATGTTTATTTTGGTTCAGATCAAAGGTGTGTAATTGGTACAAAGCTATATATACGTCTAAATTGTAAGTGTCTCCATTGATAGTCAAAAGAATCTTTAATATTCCAAGCAAGCAAGACGGCAAGGTGATAGAATGGTTAGGAAGTCGAGCAAAATGCATAGCGGCATGTCGCCGAGGTTGACTTTGCCTTTCATCCTTTCGGGATCGATAAATTAAGTACCAGTGAAACACTGGGATCGATGTAATTGACTAGTCCTCTCCCCCAAGAAATTGCTGGCCTTGTGTCAAAGTTTGAAACCAATATTGTCATTATTAATTAAGGCGAATGCGATGAGCTGGCAGGAAAGACGGTGCGCTGGCAGAATCGTTAACACGCCGGACGAAATGCTTAGCGGTATTTCGTCTGCTGCTACGTTCTGAGTTCAAATTCCGCCGAGGTCGATTTTGCCTTTCATCCTTTCGGGATCGATGGACTAAGTTCCAATGAAATACTGGGGTCGATGTAATTGACTAGTTCTCTCCCCGGCGAAATTGCTGGCCTTGTGTCAAAGTTTGAAACCAATATTGTTATTATTAACTACGGCGAATGCGGCGAGCGGGCGGGAAAGGTGGTGAGCCGGCAGAATGGTTAACACGCCGGACAAATGACTTAGCGGTATTTCGTCTGCTGCAACGTTCTGAGTTGATAAAATAAGTACTAGTGCGGAAATGCTGGCCTTGTTGCAAAATTGGAAACCAATATTATCATATATTATCATATATTATCATATTATTAACTGTAAAGCAGAGAGCTGGCAGTATAGCAATCCCGCCGAGTAGAATTTTTAGCAGCATTTCGTCCGGCTTTATGTTCTGCGGTTCACTTTGCCTTTCGTCATATCGGCTTGATAAAATACGGACCAGTTGAGCACTGGGGTTGACGTAATCGACTTAATCCCTCCTTCGACTTCGTGCCAAAACTAGAAACCAACATTGAAGGCAAGGAAGTAGAGAAGGATACACGTATACTTAACATATCACACATTGTGTCAGGCCGATCCTGCCTAAGATTTAGGTTAACTGAGTGTTTCTGTGTAAATGGCTGCGTACTCAGCTATTTATATGTTGATTCAGGAGCAGATAATTTAATAGATCAAACAACTGAATCTTCATCGTCAAAGTACGGAGATCCACCAGCGTTTTCACCACCACATATATGTGAGACCTTCGTATTTGTATGCAACACTCAAAGGAGGGAACCTCAACGAACTGTCTTGCAATTCGTACGCGAGAAAAAGCAAGTAAACCGCTCCCAAAGCCAACGCCGTCGAACATCTATCTTTCCTTCGTTGTGAAAATCTTTTGGCTTCAAAATTTCCCAAATTTTGTGGACTCTCTTCACACAAATGTCTATGAACAATATACTTGTTCAACCAGAATGCGTTCAGATGGAACTATGTGAGGCGACGGTAGATGATAATCTGAGCAAATCGTCTGAAGACAACTGGGTCGAGGCTTGGTTGAATCATTCTCATGAATATCCAAAGCTGTTTGAACAGGTTGAGCTTTTTATAAATCTCCGGACATCCTACTTGGCTGAAAGGGATTTTTGCTCTTCATCATTTCGGGTCGATAAAATAAGAACTAACTGTGCACTCGGTTCGATGAAATTGATTAACCCCTTCCTCTAAAATTTCAGCATTATAATTAAGGGAACGTGCCGCAGTTAGCCGAACGAAACGCTAAGTATCATTTCTTCCGGCTCGTTCTGCGTTCAAATTCCTATATATATTCTTTTATTCGTTTACTTGTTTCAGTCATTTGACGATAGCCATGCTGGAGCACCGCCTTTCGTTGAACAAATCGACCCCAGGACTTATTCTTTGTAAACCTAGTAAATATTCTATCGGTCTCTTTTGCACCAACTTTTATATTATGTCTATTTATTTATTTTGAACAATTGTGAGAATATATACACACGTGTAAAGATTGTATTTTACATATAAAATACCAGTAATTTCTAGAACAGAGAAAGAAGAGCAGTTTCTTACAGCTGTTTCTGCCAAGAGGTCACAGTACCCTGCATATTATTTCCATCTTTTCAGCGTACTGTAGTGATCGGTAGATAAAATTAGGGTACTTGGGTGTGCCTCTAGGCTTCATCAGAGAGTTTAGATGAGGATCTAAGAGTTTCAGAGGGCTAATTTATATATATATAAATACACCCCCCAACATACATACATATATATATATATAGCTAGCTAGCTAGATAGATAGATACATATAAATATACATATATTCATATATATATATATATATATATATATATATATATATATATATATATATATATATATATATATATATATATATATATATATATATATATATATATATATAGACAGTTACATATAAATATATACATTCATATATATATATATATAGAGAGAGAGAGAGAGAGAAAGAGAGAGAGGGGGAGAAAGAGATAGATAGATAGATAGATAGATAGATAGATAGATAGATAGATAGATAGATAGATAGATAGAGTGATACATATATATATACATACAAGCATACTTACGCATACACACATGTCAAGCCTACACACATCTCCCCTTACCCACCCTCAATTTCAGCTGATCCACCCAGCATTATCCAACATCTATCATCTCTTTATAGCATAGCCTAGCCACCTGTTATCTTAATATTTGGAATTTGTTTACTCGAAGTCAAACTATACATCAAGACATTCGCCCTCACACAACCAGACACACACACACAGACTCACATACACACAGACTCACATACACACAGACTCACATATACATATGTGAACACATGCAGATTGCTCACTTTAAGAGTCATAAACTAACTCA
>NC_142935.1:7728846-7733846 GCF_046866305.1 Octopus bimaculoides | reverse complement strand
AATAATGATAAAAATAATAATAATAATAATACTAATAATAATAATAATAATAATAATAATAATAATAATAATAATAATCCGGTGTAATTTAGTCGGTTGTTGCTAGAAATATGAGCCCATTTTATCTGTCGTTCTACACAATGACGTTCTGATGTACGACTGTCTTCGTCTTTGCTTCTTGTCTTCTTCCATTTTTTTTCCATTTATTTATTGTTTTTCTTATGAAGTCCGACGCATTTCATCTGACAAAACTATGTCTCGGTGTTCGTGTACATAGACACACAGACAAATAACACATACATACATACATACATAAAAATACATGTATACTCGCATACAGATATATATATGTGTGTGTATATATGTATGTATATATGTGCATGTGTGCGTATATATATATATATATATATATATATATATATATATATATATATATATGTGTGTGTGTGTGTGTGTGTGTGTGTGTGTGTGTATGTGTGTGTGTGTGTATCTTTGTGTCTGTGTTTGTTCACTACCACCCATTGATAATCGGTGTTAGTTTGTTTATGTTCCTGTAACGTAGAGGTTCGACGGATGAGATTAATCATTATAAGTAGGAGACTTAAAAGAAATACGTTCCACAGGGTGGTGTTCCAGCATGGCCGCAGTCTAATGTATGAAACAAGAAAAAGATGGTAAAAAAGAAGATATACATATATCACTCCCTCTCTCACGCTCTTTTATAACTATATGTGTGTGTTAGTTTGAGTATATATATGTGTGTATGTATTTATCTGTTATCTTTCATCTTTTACTAGCTTCAATCATTAGACTGCGGCCACGCTGGGGCACCGACTTCAATACATGTTTATTAAATGAAACGTCCCCGGTAATCAATATCCTTTTCAGTATGGTTCCTACTCTATCGGGTTCTTCTGCTGAAGCGCTAGGTCACGGGGGCGAAAACACACCTACACCAGTTGCGAAGTAGTTTGAGGGCCAACACACGCACACACATATACAGGTACCACGGGCTCCTTTCCGTTTCCCTCTACCAAATACACTCGCGAGGCTGTGGTAGAAGACACTCGCCCAAGACGTCACGCAGTGGGAATGAAACCGGATCCCTGTGGTTGGGAAGCAACTGTCTTACTACACAGCCAATATATATATATATATATATATATACGGTTTAGATATAGATTCAAGGCTTGAATATGGTACTTATGCGAAGGCACCCGAATTTCACATCCCAAAAGGATGGGTGATTAAAATCAAATAATAAGCAACACGGATTTCAAAAGTGATTGCAGTACGCACGTTTCATGCTACTTCAATTTATTTAAGTAATGTGAGCATTACCTTAAATGCAATATGAAGAGCAATCTTCAGCTGCACGAAAAAATGTAGAAAAAAGACATATTACAAATGTGGCAACATATTAAAACCAAGTGGGAGAGAGCAGAGGAAGAATATATAAGTCCATCTTGACATAGCAGGGTCTATCAGGCTAGTAATTGATTCTAGACAAAAGTTTTAACTGTCTCAGAATTCTATTGTTTCTTATCTAGTGGTGATAGCAAAGGGACAATTACTTCTAAAGAGAGGGAAGGTGTAAGCAGTATGCATGGGCAAGGCTATAAAAGTATTAGAATCTAGAGGTTTCACTGGTCATAGTAGTATCAGGTCATTTTATTACTATCAAAATGTTGAGGAATTAATGTTGAGGAATTATAGCCCTAGGTATATGGGTCAAATAGGTTTTTTACTTTTAGTCTGAATAGAGTAACAGTATAGTGGTACAGACAACAACAGAATTCTAACTAATGTTTACACAATAAGAGGTATGTTAATAAAATAAAATTAGATGTAGTTATCTTTCACAAACATCATGAAATAATGTCAATATTGAATTCAGGGGCTCTGGGTAGGGGGTAAAAGTTAAGGATATTAAGTATATTAAGCATATAGTGATCATGAACACTATTTTGAATTATCTTTTAAAAAAACTTATTAGCTGACGATAATGATACTATTTAGGAGACACATAGGTAAGCCTTATTTATATAATGTGAATAAAAGATAAAAATTATTATCGGATTTATATTAGTTTATAATAATGTGTATACTGATGTTTAAGGGACTGAGAAAAGAAAGGATGTTAGGAAATAACAAGGATAATCAATACAGGAATCTGATGACTGATTTAAGTAGATTAGATGTTAAGGATAGAGATCAGGAATATATGTTGTAAAGTTTCAATTACCAAAATAAATATGTGCTAGTTGATAGTTCTAGATGACTATAATAGAAGTAAGGTACTATAAATTTTGATAACTTTAGTTGTTTAAATAAAAGTCCTATTTTTTAAATATATATATATAGATAGATAGATAGATAGAGGGATTTATTAGACACACAGAACCGAATACAGAGAAAACAATACAATGTAGAATTTGCCTTTTTCAAAATCGATCAAAATTGAACGAATCTTTTTTTTTCTTTTCTTTTTGGACGTGTAAACAGGGAAATAACACAGAAGTCATTGTTATCAATAAGAGTTCCCAATAGGGGGCAGAAATGTAACATTAGCTAGGTTTATCCGTGGAAAGAAAAACCTACGAAAAAGGACCAAGGTAACCTCGGAAACGAAAAGGAAAACATTAACATGAGAACAAGACGCTCTTTCTCTCTTCGTTTTATAGGATCATGCTCAAGGTGGTTCCGCCATTTATTCGAACCATCCTTGCCCCCCACCTTTTGTTGAACCTTTCATTAGACAAAACTTCTCTCGCTATTCTCACCTTCCTCTTCAATTGATACTTCAAACAGTTGAGGAGAGGTTGGCCAGAGGGGAAAGTGTTTGTCTCCAATCCATTCGCACGAGTCCACCACACACATTCTTTCACCATAGCCACCAGTACAATGAAAACTGCCTTGCCTTCCTGGTTAAAGGAAGGTGGCGGGGCAATTTCCCCGATAAACTCGGCCGATAACCGAATTCGTCCCACACGTGACAGCAGCCATTTGACATAAACCCACAGGTCTGAAATGGCTGGACATTTGACTGCGGCCATGCTGGAACACCGCCTTTAGTCGAACAAATCGATCCCAGGATTTATTCTTTGTAAGCCTAGTACTTCTCATATCGGTTTCTTATGCCGAAACGCTAGGTCACGGGGACGTAAACACACCAACGTCGGTTGTCAAGCGACGGTGGGGGACAAACACAGACGCAAACACACACACATACACACACACATGCATATATATATATATATATATATATATATATATATATATATACGACGGGCTTCTTTCAGTTTCTGTCTACCAAATCCACTCACAAGTCTTTGGTCGGCCTGAGGCTATAGTTGAAGACACTTGCGCAACGTGCCACGCAGTAGGACCGAACCCAGAACTATATGGTTGGTATGTAAGCTACTTACCACAGAGCCTCTCCTGCGCCTATCTATCTATTTATCTATCTATCTATCTATCTATCTATCTATCCATATCCATATCTACCTATTTATCTATTTCTCTTCTTTTCCTCCCTCCCTCCGTCTTCCTCTTTCTCTCTCTGCGTGTACACACACACACACACACACACACACACACACACAGATACACATACATATACATATTTACACATATATAAAGATATATCAGAAAACGTACCCATTGCATTCAGCACCGATAATAAGAGCGGCGTACAATATTACGAGTCTCAAATAACGGGCTTTTATTCAAAGCTCAACACGACAGCCGTAAGGCGAAACTTTTAGTAACGTCAGCGAAAAACCACAGTTTTAATTGTAGTTATACACACACACACATGTGTTTGTGTGTATACACATACATATATATGTGTGTCTGTGTGTGTGAGTGTGTGGGTACGTGTGTATGTATGCACTCCAGATATGCTCCCATGTAACTATGTATACATACACCATGGATAGCTTCTCCCATTCTTACAACAATTCCTTCTACTTTCACCCACCCCCACTAATTGCCTACACTCCCACCACTCCATACACAGATATGTGTGTGTGTGTGTGTGTGTGTGTGTGTGTGTATGTGTGAATATGCATGTATTTGTGCATGTATGTATGAATGTAAATGAGCATCATGCGGAATTAGTCAACAAAATATAAGGTTAATGTGTGAATATGATAGAAAATAAATAACTAAAGAAAAACGCTATCACACACACACACACACACACATGTATTTTTACACAAACGTCGATATATATACATATACATATATATGTATGTGCGTCCATATATGTGTGAGTATATATATATATATATATATGTGTGTGTGTGTATGTGTGTTTATATATGTATATATCTATGTGTGTATATATATGTGTTTGTGAATGTGTGTGCGTATGCACGTATACATATGTATACATGCATCTATGTATGAGTATGTATGTGTTTGTGTGTATGTATATGTGTGTGTATATATGTGTATATCTATGTGTGTATATATATGTGTGTTTGTGTATGTGTGTACGTATGCACATATACATATGTATATATGCATCTATGTACGAGTATATATATGTGTGTGTGTATGTGTGTGTGTGTGTGTGTGTGTGTGTGTGTGTGTGTATGAATATACCTAATATACATACTTAGTTACATATGTACAGAAAGAGAAAGTGTGTGTGTGTGTGTGTGTGTGAGAGAGAGAGAGAGAGAGAGAGAGAGAGAGAGAGAAGGTGTGGTTTGACGGGGATACGATATTTAATGACATGAGAAGGCGAAGCGATTACGTCCCAGATGTGAACAGTAACATTTGAAATGTGAAATAAATATATAGAATTTATAAATGTTTCAGCAGTCCCACGAAAATAAAGTTTGGCGACCTTAAGAACTTTGATTTCATCAGCCGCCATAGAAACCTTGTAACAAGTCGGCAACCACGATACGTATGAAAAATGAATGTCGATTTTTGTGTAGAGCAAACGCTTTCGAGTCTCTCTCGAACCACTTTTGAATTTAAATCTG
>NC_142935.1:7713846-7721346 GCF_046866305.1 Octopus bimaculoides | reverse complement strand
ATCACCATGTGCACATATCTTCCGCCAAATCGACTGTCTGAAATGAAAAACACACCCAACTACTTCTAAATGCAGAAATACAGAAACAAATGAATTATGGAGAGCTTTTTCAAAGTCCTTGAGACAGGTCGCTGGTCGACAGTTTTCCCTTAAATCCCGCCCAATATGGTCACATCATCTCATTTGGTTCCACAATATCATAGCTTTAATTGAGATGATGCCTGAAGATGCAAGAACATTTGTGTTTGGAGTAAAAGAACTCCATTTAATGTATATATATATATATATATATATATATATATATATATATATATATATATATATATATATATATATATATATATATATATATATATATATATATATATATAGGCGCAGGCGTGGCTGTGTGATAAGATGCTTGGTTCCGAATCACATGGTTCCGGGTTCAGTTCCATTTTATAACACCTTGGGCAAGTGCTTTCTACTGTGGCTTCAGGCCAACCAAAGCCTTGTGAGTGGACTTAGAAGACGGAAACTGAAAGAAGCCCATCGTATATATATATAACCAAACCAGTGAGGCAGTTACGATGGAATACATCAACATTAGCGAAGATGTACTACTAGCTATACATGAAGTGGACACAAACTCAACTGCTGGCCCTGATGGTTTCCCAGCAATCCTCCTTAAATCGTGTAAGCATGCCCTGGCAAAACCCCTCCAGATCCTCTTCCAGAGCTTTCTCGCAAACGGAAGACTGCCAAGCAAGCTGAAGGAGGGAATAATATGCCAAATCCATAAAGGGGGAAGCAGAGCAGATGCCAAAAACTATAGGCCTATCTCTCTGACTTCACACATCAGCAAAGTCATGGAAAGGATAATCAGAGGAAAACTGATCGCTTTCCTTGAAGAAAATAAATTGCTGAGTGATACCCAACATGGCTTTCGACCAGGTAGGAGCTGCCTGACCCAGCTCTTACAACATTACGACTGGGTGTTGAGGCAGTTACTCAACAACTCAAATGTGGACGTAATATACCTTGATTTTGCAAAAGCTTTTGACAAAGTGGATCATGGTGTGATATGCCACAAACTGCGTGATCTTGGCATAGCTGGAAAACTTGGAGAGTGGTTACATGACTTTCTGAAAGATAGAAGTCAGGCAGTAGTGGCTAATGGAGCCACCTCTGTGAGAACACAAATAATGAGCGGTGTTCCACAGGGCACTGTCTTGGGACCATTGCTTTTTATAGTCGCTCTCTCAGATATGCCTTCAAGTGCCCGGATAGCCACTCTTGCAAGCTACGCAGACGATACAAAAGTCTCGCAGAAAATACAGAACTCCAGTGATGTTGCACACCTGCAGCAGGAATTGGACTCAGTTTACAGATGGGCTGAGGACAATAATATGTAGTTTAATGCTGAAAAATTCCAAGCCCTGCGCTACCAACGTCCAAAACTGAATATTAAACTTACAGAGTACACTGGTCCACAGGGAATTTCAATCCCAGAGCCTAAATCAGTGAAAGACCTGGGTATCGACATGAGTGATGATACCTCTTTCCAAGTGCACATTACCAGAATGGCAACAAAGTGCAGACGATTGGCTGGATGGATCCTGAGAACATTCAGAACCAGAGATAAGGAAACCATGATGATACTCTGGAGGACATTTGTCCTCAGCCGCCTGGCTTACTGCTCACAGCTGTGGTCACCCACCAGTCTGAAATTAACAGCAGACCTTGAAGCAATCCAGAGGAGATTCACAAAGAAGATTGTCTCTTTGCAACTGGTCAGCTACTGGGAAGGGCTGAAACAGCTAAGACTCTACTCCCTGGAGAGAAGGCGGGAGAGGTATGCAGTAATATACATCTGGAAGATCCTGGAAGGAATTGTGCCAAATTTTGGCATTGAAAGCTACACCAATGCCAGAACGGGACGGCACTGCATAGTGCCAAAGATCCCAGCAATGCCATCACGCTTCAGGACTAGTTACTGCAACAGCTTGGGATTCAGGGGCCCACAGCTTTTTAATATTCTCCCAAAGAGCCTGAGGAATCTGCACAAAGTAGATGTAGGAGTTTTTAAATCAAAGCTGGACCTCTTCCTATCGAGAGTCCCAGATGAACCTACCTCGCGGCAGGAGGTGCAAATGAGAGTTGCTAAATCAAACTCCATTCTTCACCAAGTGTCACATATTGTAAGAGGCTCCCTGTAATAACAGTGTAGCAACACGGTGGTGCATCAGCATGGCCGCAGCTCTGAGCTGAAACTTTGAAATGAAATGAAATGAATATATATATATATATATATATATATATATATATATATATATATATATATATATATATATATATATATACAGACACACACACATACATATGTGTGTGTGTGTCTGCGTTTGTACCCCCCACCATCACTTGACAACCGATGTTGGTGTGTTTACATCCCAGTAACTTAGCGGTTCGGCAAAAAGAGACCGTAGGATAAGTACTAGGCTTACATAGAATAAGTCCTAGGTTGGAATTGTTCGACTAAAGGTGGTTCTCCAACATGGCCGCAGGCAAATGACTGAAGCAAAATAGAATAAAAGAATAGCAGAATATATACGCTAGTATCGGGCGTTGGGCGCTGAGCATTTAGTCTTGGAACGCCACATATATACACATAAATTCTTCTCTTTATGTTCCGTTTACTTCATTGATTGGGGTACAGGCTTGAACTATTTAATGGAACCCATGGATAACAATACTTTTCCTTTTGTCGTTTTAGACCTAGTAATTATGCTATCGATCTCCTTTGCTGAACCGTTAGGTCATGGGGAGATAAAGAAAACAACACCGGCTGTCAAGTGGTTTGTTGGGAACAATCAGGCAGGAGAATCACACTAAAATACAGGCAGACACAGACACGATTGCGAAAGAGCGCACACACACATACGCATTTGCGACATGCTTCCTTATAGTTTCCGTCAACCAGATTATCTCACGGGGTATTGGTCAGCTAGGAGCTAGGGGCTTGCTGAAAGTGCGGCACGGTGGAACTCTACCCGAAAGCCCATGGCTTCTTAAACACGCAGTCATTTCTGTAGCTATTAGGTTAGCGTGTGTGTGTGTGTGTGTGTGTGTATAAACACAACCACAAACCCGAACACACACATCTACACACCGAAATACATATACACATACACACACATATATATATATGTACATATATGCCCATGTGCGTGTATATATATATATATATATATATATATATATATATATTCAATTTAGAAACATGACTCCTGTAATTAAATTCCCCTCTTATGTGTAAGAAAATATTTCTCGACAAAGAAGCATGGTTGACATGGTTTTTCCTGGCAAGAACTTAACGATGTACACACACACACACACACACACACACACACACATACATATATATATATATATATACATACATACATACATATATATACATATATACATATATACATATATATATGTACGTATGTATAGATAGACGTATATATATATATATATATATATATAGATATATACGGCTGTTAAAAATTATATATCATTAAACGTAAATACAAATAACGCACATATTTGTTAGCTCTCACTTTCACTCTCTCTATCTCTGTATTAATATATACACACGTGTGTGTGTGTGTGTGTGTGTGTGTGTGTGTGTGTGTGTGTGTGTGTGTGTGTGTGCGTGTGTATTGTACTATATATAATTTACGTCATTCCACTCACTCTCTTTCTCTCATTTTCATTCTTTCTCTTACACACACGCATGCACGCGCTCGCGTGCACACGCGCTCACGCGCACACACGCACACTCCTCTCTTTCTCTTGTTTATAGTCTCTCCATCTGTCTTACGTATATTAAGGCATTTATGTTCTCATATATATTCGACAGGCTTCTTTCAGTTTCCGTCCTCCAAATTCGCCCGCAAGGATTCAGTCGGCCCGAAGCTGCAGCAGGAGACACTTGCCCAACGTGCAGTGGGAGTGAACCCGGGACTATGTGGTCGGGAAGCAAATTTCATACCACACAGCCACGCCTGTGCCTATATATATATAAGCGCATGTGCGACAGCGCGGGAATGTCTGTCTGTCTGTATGCATGTATCTATATGTGTGCGTGTGTGTGTGTGTGTGTGTGTGTGTGTGTGTATGTGCCTAGTCTAACTGACTATACATATACATATGTTCTTGATTGTGTGAGTGCTAATACGGAACGGAAATTACTTCCAAATCCCCCCCATCCACCTCCCCGTCTGCGTTCCGGCTGTGTTCCAGTTGCCTGTTGTTAATTAGAATCTTATTAGAAATATCTTAAAATTCGAAAATCTGGTGTTCATTCCAGTTTGTTTAATGCTTACGTCAGCATTGTTTAGATTTCTCTTGACTGTTGTTGTTGTGGTGGTTGTTGTTGTTGTCGTTGTTGTTGTTGTTGTTGTTGTTGTTTAGCCCAAGGTCATCCATAACAAGCGCTTCTTATAATAAGACTGCGGATTGCCATGGCCTCATCTAGAGCATTCAACAATATACTTTGACTGTCCATGCCCCGAGTTCAAATAGCGTACAGGTCAAATTTGCCTTTCATCTTTTTGTTAGCTGAAAAAGCGGGTTTTACAGCAACAAAGAATCGAGTTCAGTCCCGCTGTGCGTCACCTTGGGCAAGTGTTTCTTAATATATCCCTGTCATCATCGTCGTCGTCATCACCGCCGTCATCGTCTTATATTGTACGCCTGCTGCGCTTTGATGACCCTACATCGAAAGTCTTCCCAATTTAAGCGCGAGCTCTCCATTTTCCTTGCCACTCTTGACCAATCAGTTCGTAATATTGTCCACCCGTTGTGCTCTTTGCCTGCCGCTTGATCTATTGTCCTCTACTCTTCCTTTTGTGATAATATTTCCAAGACCTCTGCTTCTTCGAATATAACTAGAAGAGATGACCTTGTATTTTTTTCACAATGTTCTGGAATTCTTGTCTTTCACGTAATTGTTATAACACCTATTCATCTGTCCAACGGTCCTTATGCGGAATTGGTAACTTTCTCTAATACATCCACATATCACACGCATCAGAAACCTTGCAGAAGCCCGTTGCATACACAAACAGATTTATGAATATATATATATAATATTAGATATATATATATATATATATATATATATATATACAGAGAGAGAGAGAGAGAGAGAGAGAGAGAGAGAGAGAGAGAGAGAGAGAGATATGACTCAATATTCATACGCTATTATTTATTGCTTTATATACTTCAAGCTCCAGCAATTAAAAACTAATTGTTTTCCCGTTCTCTCCAAGTTTCTAATTTCATGTGACGTAATCTTTATCTACCTATCTGTCATTCTGTCTATCTATGTATCTGCGTGTGTCTGTGCATGTGCGTGTGTGTGTGTGCATGTACACAAACACACACACTTACACACACACATACACACATATATAGACTTACATACATATACATACCTGTGTGTGTGTGTATGTGTGTGTGTGTGTATATCTTAACATGAGGAAATTATACTTTTACATTATACATCTACTTCAAAAGGCATGATGTAGTACATTATATTTTGAAAGGATTAAGGTTTTAGCAAACCACCTCATTAATACAACTCATGTTTACATGTTACGATATCTTATTAAATACTCCAAGGAACACCTGATCCGCTTATCATTAGGTTTGCTAACAATAAGACAAGAAACGCCATTGCATGTACACATACATATAAACACACAAACACACACACACATGTGTATATATATATATATTATAGATATCAAACAATGTATGAATAGCGGTTATTGCGTATATATATATATATATATATATATATATTATAGATAATTAAACGAATGGTTTACACTTCGTGGCTCACTGGTAAAGCACGGTCACTTTCGCAGTTATATAATATAAATATGGCAAATGAAGACGGAAGATGGAATATATGAGAATTTATTATTAATCACGACAATTGTTACGATACATCTAGCATCAATTCCTTGTGGGTGGAACACTCAACAACTGGTGCAGATGTATCTCCTGAACCAGATGTTGAGTTTCTCACCCACGAGGGATCGATTCTAGATGTGTCGAAACCATTGCCGTGATTAATAATAAATTCTCGTATATTTCATCTTCCGTCTTTCATTTGGCATATATATATATATATATATATATATATATATATATATACATATATAACATAAATAATATATAAATATATGCATATGTCCATACATATATGTACATACCTACATATACATGTATACATACATGCATATATGGGTACAGGACATCACAAAAAAAAAAACGTGAAAGACAATGAGAAACGAAAACATTAAGACGAAAACAGAAAACGAACTTTTTTTCGAACAACGAAAAAAAAACAAGGATGCATAAGTTATTTGAGGATATGCATTTTTGGGGGTCATTGCTACATGTTTTGCTCTGTATAATCTTTGTTTCAGAAAATAAAAATGGCGGACCCTCATCTTACTCAAGAAATGAAGAAGCATGCTGCCATTGTGGTTATGAAGGCTAAGCATAGCGATTTAGAAATATCTCGATTTTTAAATGTTGCCAGATCTTTCGTCTACAAAGTTTGTAAGGAGCTAAAGACTGAAGATGGAAACGTATCGCCACTAGCAAAGCATAAAAAGCATTCTAAACGCTCTGAAAGCATCAGAACACTTGAGTTTATTCAGCAAGTTCAACAGACCATTGATCACGATCCCAGAAAATCCATGAGGTCAATTGTAAAAGATCTCCATTTGTCCGAAGGAACAGTCAGAGATGTTATCCACAAAGAAATCAGAAATAAGTCTTATATGACGAGGAAAGGTCAATTTGTCAGAAAAAGCAAAACAAAATCATTACATCAGATCTTTGAAGATACATAGAGAAATTGACAAATCCAGCAGAAGAAAATTTGATTTGGTTTTTCTCAAACGAGAAAAACTTCAAGCATACATAAAGTATATACATGCATAAAGTGTATACGCACACATTAGCTGCTACATACATACATAAGCACACACACATACACACACATACGCACAAAAGCGCACACCATCTGATGACTTCATACACATAACTTAAACAGCCTCGCACACTCCCATACATACACTTTCGTCCACACACACGCACAAATAAATACATGGAACACACATGCATACACAGGTCTACAAACGCACAGGTAATATTCATACTCACACACGTACTTATCCCCACAAACACATGCACCGAGCTCGCCCATACACACGTATAAAAACACGTACAAATTATACTCATATCAACACATACGCTTGGCCCAACACACTTGAGCCAGGTCGCTATGTCACACGTGCCATTCGTGTCTCCAACCACATCCTGCAACAGGTAATCTAGACACGATTTGTTTCGATTTTACCTCCGTTGTTTTTCCGACTCCATCCATTTTCTTATCTCAGTTTTTGTCAAGAAGGGCGTAGGTTCGAAACGTCAAACGCTCTTCCATTTTTG
>NC_142935.1:7708846-7711346 GCF_046866305.1 Octopus bimaculoides | reverse complement strand
ACAATTCACTTTTGGAAAGACGAGTGTTTCGTTCAATTTCCTCAAACAACTCTCATTCAGGGTTCATTTGAGCGGGTTGGGCTACTCAACCTGAAGAAAATTCTAGCTGGGCCCCCACCTGCAAGGTGATAAGAGATCGCGATATCACGTAGGCTAAGGTAAATAATTTAATTATATATTACTTAGTGAAAATTTATTTATCACATCAAATACATAAGTTGCCTTCTCTCTGTTTTAGTTTTACAATGAAAATAATATCTAATAATTCTACACTCATCTACAGTGCAGTTAAATATACTCTTAACTGTACGCATACACACACACGCGCGCACACGCATATACGTATATGAGCGGCCATCATATATATACATTAAAGTCAGTTTAGCAACGCAATGTGGCACTCCTACACAGAACGATGTTACGACTTTTAGCCCCAGGAAAACATCTTTCCCAGCAGGCTACCGACACATGGTCTGTGTCCGTATACCGTAAGCAAGCGAGTTTATTGCTCCCTTTCTAACGTTAGCGATACGTGTAGACCAATGGCTTCTGGGTTATTTCCCTTGCTCGGTACAGGACAAATGCCGGCTAGAAATGAACAAATGATACTGCTATTTTTGCCCCGAGAAGACAACTCCTTCTGTTGGTTTTTATCAGTGCGCTTTCCCGCTCAATATTCATTGCAAGTGGGAGAGAACACCTACCACGCTAGCTGACAAAACACTAGATGCGATTTCGATCTTTTTGGACCACTTCAGTGGTCTATCTAACCATATATATATATACATATACATATATATATATATATATATATATATATATATATATATATATATATATATATATATATATATATATATATATATATATATATATATATATATATGGGCTTCTTTCAGTTTCCGTTTACCAAATCCAGGCACAATACCTTCGTGGGGCCGAGGCTACTATAGAAGGCGCTTGCCCAGCAGCTTATCATGACGTGGGACTGAATCTTGGACCATGCCATTAAGAAGCAAACATCGTATCACACGTTCTAGCCGCGCCTTCTCTTATTTAATATTTGCACAAAATATGACGGTGAGCTGGCAGAAACGTTAGCACGCCGGGCAAAATGCTTAGCAGTATTTCGTCTGTCTTTACATTCTGAGTTCAAATTCCACCGAGGTCGCCTTTGCCTTTCATCCTTTCGGGGTCGATAAATTAAGTACCAGTTGCGTACTGGGATCGATCTAATTGATTGCACCCCGCCCACCCACCCAAAAATTTCGAGCCCTGTGCCTGGAGTAGAAATGAATATTTAGATAAAATAAAATATGTCGTAGGAGTTGATTTTAATGGCGTTATAATTTCAGCTGCAGGAGAAGAAAGAATATTCTGTTTGAAATATTTATGTAATATGAGTAGACTTTTCTCTCTTCGCTGACATCGTCGCATCTGCATATGATATATTTAAGGATAGTAGGAGTTGAGGTCAAGAGATAATTGAATGATGGCAAGAGGGAAATGCGTTGAGGAAAAAAAGAAATAATGTTTATGATGATAATGCTATTAGTAACAATAATAATGTATGTGTGTGCGTGTGTGCGGATGAGATAGATGTGTATATGAATATATATATATATATATGTATACATGCATATATATATATATATATATATATATATATATATATATATATATATATATATATATATGTATATATATATGTATATATACATATATATATATGCGTGTATGTGTGTAAAGTGCGACTAGGTATATATATATATATATATATATATATATATATATATATATATATATATATATATATATATATATATATATATATATATATATATATATATATACATATATATATATAAATATATACATATATACATACACACACACACACGCACGTATATATGTATATTTACAATCATGGACGCGCGCAACAAGGAAAAGACTCACTGACACACAAACAGCCGCGCTTACAAACACACACACACACACACACACGCATGGTGTGTATGTATGTAAAATGAAATGTATGGAAAGAGCGATAAAGCGGGTTGAAAGAAAAGGAAAGAAGATAGATGGGACGATGGGACGGTAGACATTTTTTAGTGACTTTATCAAAGAACAATGACGGAATTCCGTAGCTATTTCTAAAAAACTTGTCGTAGTCAGCATTCTTAAATATGGCAGGAATGCGGATGTCAAATATGAATGTTTAAAAACACTCATATACACATACATGTATACATATATGCAGACGCATACATATACACATATATACACTGGCATGATTATATGATAAAGTTTGATCCAATGTCACGTGATTCTAGGTGTGTTACGACAGTGCGACATCTTGATTGAGAAACTGTCATTCACCAGTACCTCGGTTTATCCAACAGTTTATGACTGGAATTTGGCAAACGTCAAGCGATAAGAACTCATCTTGTACATACATACATACATACGTACGTACGTACATACATACATATAATAATAT
>NC_142935.1:7701346-7703846 GCF_046866305.1 Octopus bimaculoides | reverse complement strand
TCAGCACAATGGAGATCTTTTGCTAAAGCGTTCTTTTCAGGATACCACGTATGTAAACATACTTTCATCATGTTGTTACACATCGCTGATCACAATGCATTTGTTTTTGCATTGTCTTAGTCTTCAAATGACGCTACCCCGCTAGCTAGGTGAGCGGGCGCAACACTTTTCCACCCCCACTGATCGAAACGGGGACTGGATCAACCTGAAATGGAGCGTTTTGTTCAAGAACACAACGCACCACCCAACCAGGGAATCGAACCCAAGATCTTGCGATCGTGAGGGCAACAGCCTAACCACTAGGCCACGCGCCTTCACATATACTTTCATATGAATAACTTATTAGATTTGTCTTTGTGTATATTGTCTCTTCAAGTCAACTGCAGTCAGTCCGTTAGAAAGGAAAGGCTAGCAGCACGTCTCTGTTTGGTGATTTTCAAGAGAGACACAGTGTAATGGATGTCGTTGAAAGCTCTGAGGGCAGAAATGTTCCTCCGTGGTCATGTTCTTTTAACATCATCGTTATGAATTATTTTTTGAAGAGGCAGGTATCGATGTGGAGTTAATGTTATGGAGTATCGCAAAATTAATGGGGATTAATTGGCGTACTATAAACATTGAATTGATGTAAACGGGAAGAAGGCCCTACACTTCGTTTGAATGTGGTCCGCATTTAATCATCCTAAGGGATTAAGCATTCGCATTAGTGGGTTTCTTGATAATTTTTCTTGGATTTGGAGTTTACGCGCAAGAACTTTGAATTTCCAAGTTTAATTTACGTAAGTGTAAAGTAGTCAACTTTGCCTTTCACAATCTCAGGGTCGATAAAGTAAAGTACAAGTCCAATATACGTGTCAATGGTATCGCCTAGCGCTTACCCAGAAAATCGAAAATAATTCCTTGTTCAGAAGGAAAGAGTGTATATGCTGATAAAAATAGATACCTTGTGGTATACAGGTATGAATCTCAGTTACAGAGACAGTGAAATATGAAAACTATACGTTTGTATACACATACACCTACTCATATATATATACATTTATATATATATATCGTGCCACTCCGTCGGTTACGACGACGAGTGTTCCAGTTGATCCGATTAACAGAACAGCCTGCTCGCGAAATTAACGTGCAAGTGGCCGAGCATTCCACTGACACGTGTACCCCTTAACGTAGTTCTCGGAGAGATTCAGCGTGACACAGAGTGTGACAAGGCTGACCCTTTGAATACAGGTAGAACAGAAACAGGAAGTAAGAGTGAGAGGAAGTTGTGGTGAAAGAGTACAGCAGGGTTCGCCACCACTCCCTGCCGGAGACTCACAACGCCCGGTCTGGGAATCGAAACCGTGATCCGACGACCACGAGTGCGCTGCCCTAACCACTGGGGCATTGCGCCTCCACAGACACATGGAGAGAGAGACGGAAATGCAACCACAAACGCATGTGCGAACGATATATACATAGATATATACACAGAAAATTAATTATGATTGTATGGGTATAACCATGAATGTATATATATATGCATATATATATATATATATATGTGTGTGTGTGTGTATGTGTGTGTGTGTGCATACATGCGTATATGCATTCATGGATATACACATACAATCATATGTGTGAATGTGTGTGTTTGTGTGCGTGTGTGTGTGTGAATGTGTGCTTTGTAAAGATAGTTCGCGCATGTGTATGAGATTGTATATTTGTCTGCTTTGTAATTAATTACCAATCGAATTTATTAAACACCGTCTAGAAAGTTCCATGTCTCCGACAATTCCTGATAATGCAGCTGAGTAAAGAATCTCAAGTAGTTTTAAAGTAATCTATTGGTTCTTCCACAATATCATGTTATATTGCCCCCATTAGGAGCACTATAATAATTATTGCTATCATTATTATTATTATTATTATTATTATTATTATTATTATTATTATTATTATTATTATTATTATTATTATTATTGTTGTTGTTGTTGTTGTTACTATTATTGGTTTGAAAGTTTGGCACAGGGACTGCGTCTATAGGGGGAGATGCTAGCTGATTGCATCGACCCCAGTGTTTCACTGGTACGATAAATTAAGTACAAGTGAAACACTGGGGTCGATGTACTCGACTAGTCTCCTCCTCCAAAATTTCGTGTCTTGTGCTTTTAGTAGAAAGTTTTTCATCATCATCATCATCATCATCATCATCATCATCATCGTCATCGTCGTCGTCGTCGTCGTTGTTGTTTTTGTTGTTATCATTATAGACGTCGCACAGTATCCAATATCGTGAGGTTCTTGATTGAAGATATTGTGTCTACCAGGGGTTCGTACTGTTTGTCAAGTCAGAACAAGGACCCTCCGCTAGACAATACTTTACGCAATATACGTGCAGTTCCAAGTAATGCCGATTTTTGCAATACACCTAGATTGTAGGGTATTTCAAAAGTTTCCAGATGTTATTTCCGATTGGGTGGTATTGAACCCAATGCTCCGATGACAATAGGGATAA
>NC_142935.1:7691346-7696346 GCF_046866305.1 Octopus bimaculoides | reverse complement strand
AAACCGATAAATGAAGAGGGAAACATCTTCAGTCCTTAATATGTAGGTTTTAGAGCCCGTTTCACGTTTTGTCCCAGCGTCCCAATATATTTTAATTCTAATATGAGTACCAAACTATGTTTTCCCTGTATCATATGTGGGACAATGGAGGCGCAATGGCCCAGTGGTTAGGGCAGCGGACTCGCGGTCATAGCATCGCGGTTTCGATTCCCAGACCGGGCGTTGTGAGTGTTTATTGAGCGAAAACACCTAAAGCTCCACAAGGCTCCGGCAGAAACAAATGATTATTATAAAATATAGAAGGAAAATGCTGTTCTAGTGCCCCATAATCCTTTCTACTACAGGTCCAATCGTAGCATGCCTGTAATTCAAAGGGTCAGCCTTGTCACACTGTGTCACGCTGAATATTCCCGACAACTGTGTTAAGGGTACACGTGTCTGTGGAGTGCTCAGCCACTTGCACGTTAATTTCACGAGCAGGCTGTTCCGTTGTTCGGATCAACTGGAACCCTCGACGTCGTAAGCGACGGAGTGCCAACACACAACATATGTGGGACAAGAATCATATAAATAGCATTATTTTTTTTTTTTACCCACGACTCATTGGTTGGTCGTTTAATAAATTGTATTTTGCTAAATATATACTTTGTAAAGACACTTGAATAAGTGGTTAAGATGTTGAATTCATGGTCTAAAGATTATGGTTTCGATTCCTGGACCAGGCGACGCGTTTCATTCTTCAGGAAATCTTTTTATTCCACGTTACTCGAGATCACTCAGTTGGCAAATGTTATCCTGCGGAGGACCGGTGCATCGTCCAAGGTGAATATATGCGACTAGGAAACCTGCCCTATGAATCTATATGACACGGGAAGGAATTATATATCTTTTTTTTTTTTTACTTCATTACATGATGAAACAACAAACAAATGATTATTATAAAATATAGAAGGAAAATGCTGTTCTAGTGCCCCATAATCCTTTCTACTACAGGTCCAAGGCCTGAAATTTACAGGGGTGTGATAGTTGATTAAGTACTAGTGAGTAACTGGTACTTAATTTATCGACCCCGAAAGGATGAAAGGCAAAGTCGACCACGGCGAAATTTGAACTCAGAACGTAACGGCAGATCAATTACCGCTAAGCATTTCGTCCGGCGTGCTAACGATTCTGCCAGCTCGCTGCCTTCTAGAGCCCCATAATTCGGTTCTTAAGCAATCGTAGCGTGCCAGTTCCTAAAATGCTCGTAGAAAAGAAATATTGAACTGAACAACGGACATTCGACTGGGTCTTGCATATACACCTAGAAGACATTCGGGTGATTCGTGTTCGAGTCGAGGTGTCGAATGCTAACCAAAATTTGTTTTTCTCCGAGGAGCCAAAATCTTTATTTTCTGGGAAACCTAACAGTATTTTATAGGGATATATTTAGTAATATCAGCCAGGTAATTCTCAGATCATCACACGATGTTGTTAGAAAGACAGGACACATTTGAAAATGAATTCCTAGGTATATTGTACCTGAGACAAATACGGGAAAAGTTTGGATCACAGGTCTGTTCGATCAAAGTTAATATGGGTCTAATCTGGAGAAGAAAAAGAATCCACAACCATCAACTAGGGGGCTTCTATGCGGTTGTCTGGCCTGTTAGAAATAGCAGTTGAATCTTCCTCAAATAACACTTTGTCATGAGTGAATAAAAGAGAAGAGTTCCGGCGACTTCCTCATTTATGACGAAGGATTGTTATGGCTGGACACATTTGAACGTAGGCCCGCTTAAACTCGATCCCTACAACAACAACAAGCACAACCACAACTTCAACAGCAGCAGCAGCAACCAGTCGATTGGCCGCTCTTCACTGCTATTCCTCGCATCTAAAAATAATAAAATAAACAGCTTCTACTTAAACAATAAACAATTGCAGAGATAGGATTTAGGTCATTCAGATTGTATAATAAATGCATTATATATATATATATATATATATATGTGTGTGTGTGTGTGTGTGTGTGTGTGTGTGTGTGTGTGTATGCATATATATATATATATATATATATATATGTAGGTATATACATATCTGTATGTGGAGCTATATATTTAAACTATGTTTGAAATAACTGTGTATTCTGCTCAACTGCACTTAATGACAAGAATATACAAGACAACAATGAATGCATCTGTGTAAGGGTGTGTGTGTGTGTGTGTGTGTGTGTGTGTATGTATGAATGTGTGTGTGTGCGTGTGTGGGGGGGGAGTGAAAGAAGTTGCTATATTTCGGTAGAAATGTGTGGGTATGTGTGCAGGTGTTTGTTTGTATGCATGCACGTGTCTCTGCATAAAAGTGTATTTGATGGTGAATATATATATATTTACACACACACATACACATGTGTGTGCGTGTGTGAATTTGGGGTGGGCCCAAAACTAAGAATTATAAAAATGCTGTTGGTGCAACAGCTGAAGACATCAGATTCTGCCTACAAAAGTCAGCAAGCAGTCAGACTTGTGTAATATATATATATATATATATATATATATATATATATATATATATATATACACACTTATATACTCGTATATATACATACATATATATACATATATATACATGTTTGTTTCAGTGTGTGTGTATATATATATATATATATATATATATATATATATATATATATGTGTGTGTGTGTGTGTGTGTGTGTGTGTGTGTGTGTGTGTGTGTGTGTGTGTGCATATTATGAAATCTCGTGTCGAAAGCGACATATGAGTGTTCCGTGTTTGGGTGAACGACCTGCACAAATGATATATTTGCAGTGGTCAAATGTTTGTGCTGTTGCTCTGCATTGTGGTGGGTCACTCCCACCATGAAATCGGCATTGCTTGTACAGGTGCACAAGTGTACCACTCATCAGATGTCGAAAAGATTTGCAGAGCAACCTGAAATGAAGTGTTTTGCACAAGAACAAAACGCACTCGCCGATCCTAGAATCGAACCCACGATCGCACAATCCTGAATGCAACACCCTAACAACTAGCCCACTCGCCTTCATACACACACAGACACACACACACACTCACACACACACACACACACACACACACACACTTCAAGAAAATCAAACAGGCTTTTGTTGAACATACCGATGTGATTATTATTGTAGGCTTCTGTTGAAGGGTCTATTTCATTTTGCTTGTTTCAGTCATTACACTATGGTCAAGCTGGAGCACCATGTTAAAAAATCTTAGACGAGCCAATGGACGACTGTATTTCAATAAATTAAAGTTCATTATTGAAAAAAAAAAAATGAGATTCTCATTGGATAATTTAGAAAGAAGACCGTCGTATATGTATATATGAGTGTATACTTGTGTGTGCGTGTCTGTGTTTGTCCCCTCCTTAATTGCTTGGAAGCCGGTAATGGTGTGTTTACGTCCCCGTAATCTAACGGTTCGGCAAAAGGGACGGATAGAGTAAACATTAGGCTTACAAATAGTTAGTCCTGGGGTCCATTTTCTTCCACTAAGGGCGGTGCTCCAGCACGGCCGCAGTCAAGTGACTGAAGAAAGTAAAAAAATAAAGACATGTATATATATGTGGGTGTTTGTGTATATATACTTATATATACATGTTGTTGTTGTTGTTGGCACTCCGTCGCTTACGACGTCGTGGGTTCCAGTTAATCCGATCAACGGAACAGCCTGCTCGTTAAATTAACGTGCAAGTGGCTGAGCACTCCACAGATACGTGTACCTTTAACGTAGTTCTCGGGGATATTCAGCGTGACACAGTGTGACAAGCCTGGCCCTTTGAATTACAGGTACAACAGAAACAGGAAGTAAGAGTGAGAGAAAGTTGTGGTGGAAGAGTACAGCAGCGTTCGCCACCATCCCCTGCCGGAGCCTCGTGGAGCTTTAGGTGTTTTCGCTCAATAAACACTCACAACGGCCGGTCTAGGAATCGAAACCGCGATCCGAAGACCGCGAGTCCACTGCCCTAACCACTGGGCCATTGCGCCTCCACTATATATACATATATATATATACGTATATATCTATGTGTGTACGCATAAATACCTGTGTATGTTACCAGTATACACACACACACACACACACAAATATATACAGTACACACACACACACATATGAATGAAAGATACGCAATTATAACCGCGCTGGTAGGAAATGTTCACGTCTACAAAGAATCTACAGCTAAGAACTTTTATTATTTTATATTCTTGTAATGAAAGCCGTTTTCTTCTTAATTCAAACCCTTCATGTCTAATTATAAAGGGAGATCTCATGACAAAAATACTTTACTCAAGTCTCAACAGAATCGTCGTCAATGGCTTATTCTTTCGATAATTGAGGTACGAAAGCCGGAAAAGAAAAATTGAACATTTTCATGTTAATGACTCGCTCTATTGTAATCCCTCCGCCAAGAACATCCGATGACTAAAGCGGAGACAAAAGATTTGATGCCTCATTAATTTTAGCTTTTTCTTTTGAGAGTAATATCGCTTGATTCCCAAATCATTTTTGCATCTTAATTTCAAAGAAAAAAATGTCGTTTGACTGATATATTCAATAGCTATGGTGTTTGTATTATTTGCACCGATGTGCGACGGCAGAGACGTTAGCAACGCCGGGCGAAATGCTTAGCAGTATTTTGTCTGCTGCTACGTTCTGAGTTCAAAATCTGCCGATGTCGACTTTGCTTTTCATCTTTTCGGGGTCGATTAAATAAGTACCAGTTACGCACTGGGGTCGATGTAATCGACTGAATCCCTCTGTCTGACCTTGTTTGTCCCCTCTATGTTTAGCCCCTTGTGGGCAATAAAGAAGCAAGAAACATTAGCACGCCGGGCGAAATGCTTAACAGTATTTCGTCTGCCGTTACGTTCTGAGTTCAAATTCCAACGAGATCGACTTTGTCTTTCATCCTTTCGGGGTCGATAAATTAAGAACCAGTTGTGTACTGGGTCGATCGAATTGACTGCCCCCTCT
>NC_142935.1:7678846-7681346 GCF_046866305.1 Octopus bimaculoides | reverse complement strand
CAAATTCTCTCGAGGTCAACTTTGCCTTTCATTCTTTCGGGGTCAATAAATTAGGTACCAGTTGCGTACTTGGGATCGATCTAATCGACTGGTCCCCTCCTCCAAAATTTTGGGCTTTGTGCCTAGTGTAGAAAAGAAAAAAATTATTAAGCCACATCGTTAGCACGCTGGACGAAATGCTTAGCGGTATTTCGCCAGTCGCTACGTTCTGAGTTCAAATCCTCCGAGGTCGTCTTTGCCTCTTATCGTTTCGAGGTCGATAAAATAAGTACCAGTTAAATAATTGGGTCGACTAGACACCTCCCCCAAATTTCAGGCCTTGTGATTATAGTAGAAAGGATTATTATTAAGCTACTTCTCCTCCGATAGGACGGCGAGCTGGCAGAATCGTTAGCACGCCAGGCAAAATGCTTAGCAGCATTTCATCTGTCTTTACGTTCTGAGTTCAAATTCTGCCGAGGTCGAGTATTCTTTTTATTTCTTCGGGTTCCATTAAATAACTACCAGTCAAGCAGAGAGGTTCATGTAACTGACCTATCCCTTCCTAAAAATTTACGTAACTTGAAAGGGTTATTATTATCATTATTATTATTATTATTATCATCATCATCATCATCATTATTATTATTATTATTATTATTATCATTCTGGCAAGCCGGCAGAAACGTCAGCACGCCGGGCGAAATGTTTAGCGGTATTTCGTCTGTCTTTATGTTCTGAGTTCAAATTCCGCCGAGGTCGACTTTGCCTTTCATCCTTACGGGGTCGATAAATTAAATACCAGTTGCGTACTGGGGTCAATCTTATCGACTGGCCTCCACCCCCAAAATTCCTGGCCTTGTGCCTAGAGTAGAAAAGTATATACTTACACGCACACATATATACATATATACATACATGCACACATACGTACATTCATTCGTACATACACACATACATACATTCACACATCCATACATATACACATACATGCGTCACACATACATACATACATACATGCATACATATACGTGCATACATACACACATAATCACACGTAGATACAAAGACACTTAGAGCCGGATGTATACACCTGGAACTACGAACGCACATGCACACGGATACACACCTGGATTATAAGAGGTAACAGAGGCGTATTCACGCTGAAGTACGCCGAGGAAACAGCCACGTGAGCAGTCACAAAAGGGAAGCCAATTGGAAATACAAAACCGGAATAACTCACGTGACTACCGTACGGCACACGTAGCCGATCACGTGCGTAAGTACGGCCAAATGAACGCGCAAGTGTATCGCGCAATAAATGCATACATACAGCGGCACCTGTACAAATATACACGTATATGTGTAAATATATTGGAGCGAGCAGTTTTATTATCTAGTTAGTATGTAGTATTAGATTAATGTATGGGAGAGCGGCGAACAAAATGCTACGGTTTATTTAGATTTAATTTTGTCTTTTTTTTGTGTGTGTGTTTTTAAAACCTTTTGAGTTAAAATCTCTCACTGGCATGAAATTTTTCATTTCCCTTTTCTTCCGTCCGTAATATGCTGCACAAGTAATAGAACTGTGTAGATTAAATAGCTGATAACTTTTGGTGGAGTTGCACGAGTCTTGGATATCGTTATTTAGCAGAATGACTTACAATATCAGACAAAATTCTATGCGATATTTAGCTCCGGATTGTTATATTCTGAGTTCAAATCCCGCTAAGATCAAATTTGCTTTGCATTTCTTCCGGGTTTGCTAAAAGTAAGTACAAGTTAAGTATTAATTTCGTAAGATAATATCTAAAATAATAAAAAGTAAGTACAGTTAGATAATATTGTCTACGCAAGATACTTGAGGCGAACAAGTCTCTTGGAAAATATTTTGTTGGATTTTTGTAGGAGGGCACAATCGATCACATCGACGCCAGTACTTAACTGGTACTTAATTTATCGACCCCTAAAAGGATGAAAGGCAAAACCGACCTCGGTGGAATGTGAACTCAGAACTTAATTACTGACGAAATACCGCTAATCATTTCGCCCGGCGTGTCAACAATTCTGCCAGCTCGCTGCCTCAATAATAATAATAATAATAATAACAACATCAATAATAATAATAATAATAATAATAATAATAATAATAATAATAACAATAATAATAATGATGATGATGATGATGATGATGATGAAGGTGATGATGATGATGATGATGATGATGATGAAAGGAGTGGAGCAGAAACAGTGCATGTGTTCATTACTGGCAAAATGACCCTCGAGCAATGTAACAAGCTCTGTTTCAACATACGAGTTCACATCAAGGATCTTCCAAACCAAATCTAAAAACGAATGTACAAAACGTACATGAGCAACTGCAAAGCTATTTTAAATGTTGGTCACATGAGTAATTAATTTCAATGCTGCACCCATGTGTTATTCCAAGCGTGACGACAATTCTAATTCAAAGACATAATTTAGAGTTAAATGACAAGGTCACTGCCTTCCAAATTGCATG
>NC_142935.1:7668846-7673846 GCF_046866305.1 Octopus bimaculoides | reverse complement strand
GTCTCGCCTGCGAGTACATCATAGCTTCTTGAGAGAAGTTACAGCAACAACTTTAAAAAATATTGTATGTCTATATTTATCTCTGTGATGGAGATAACTAACAGCCTCACCATTATCATCCAAAAATCCACCATTAAGCCGCTACAAAAGATCGGACCTTGTATCTCTCAAATTCCGGAGCGATTTGCTTCCGCTTAACACCCAAGAAGGGAAAAGTCATATATATATATATATATATATATATATATATATATATATATATATATATATATATATATATATATATATATATAAAGAATAAGATAAAGAGACCAATGGCAAAGGTAGAATTATATTTTATGATAAATTGAATATTAATTCAATTTAAAACCAAGTGGCCTATCATATAAAAAAATCTGAAAATTCAGAAAATATTGTATAACACGTGTATAAGTGATGACCACCAGGTGGACATCCAATATGCTAGAAAGAGGTCATCAATAAAAGAAAAATAATGTTCTCCAGAAAAAATTTCGCAAAACACCAGAACAAGACAAATGAGAAATATACAGAATAAAGAATTATCTATAGACTGCAGTTTCAAACATTAACGTTTTACTTATGTAACAACATCCATGTTCTCATCAGCATAGACGTTGTAGAATCAATATAGTTTGCAGAACTATACACGAATTGTCTTCATGAAATGAGACTTGCATACAGTTCTACCGATTATATTGGGGTCATTTTTCAAAATGCCTCAACTCCGGCGCGCCAAATTCCGGAAACAGTTCTGCAGAAACAATTCTGGTGTTTTGCGAAATGTTTTCTGGTGAACATTATTTTTCTTTGTGGTTGGGTCGTTGTTATATTATGTATATATGTATGTATGTATCTTTTATCTGAGGTGAAATTCCACTGAAGTCACCTCTGCATTTTCTCCTGTTAGGGTCGATAAAATAAAGTGCCAGACGCATGCTGAGGTCAGTTACCTGTATCCCACAAAATTTCGGGATTGTGTCTCAAGTAGAAGGGGGGGTATTTGTGTGTTTGTGTGTGTGTGGGTCGGTGGTGTTTGTGTGTATGTGTGTGTTTGTATAGATTCGCACCTATGTCCATACACGAACACACACAATTACATAGTGAGTAACAGAGTGTAAGTTTATGGCTATCGTAGGCACCAAAATCTCATATAAAAACTCATGCGTCATTTCTTCCTGACAGTAATGACGTTGCTGTCTATGTAGATCTAGAAATTTATTGACGTATGGTTTACAAAACCTGTTTGTATTTAAGAGATTTATACAGGCACTCTACTGTGTCACCCAATATTTCTAAATACGCTTGTTTGTGTACACACACAGGCACACACAGACACACACACACACACACACACACACACACACATACACACACACACATACATACATATATTTATATACTGATACGCATACACGCACACATATATATGTGTATATATATGTATATACCCGGACATGTACACGTAAACGCATACACACACACACACACACACACACACACACACATATATATGCATATGTATAGATAAATTGATATAGATAGATAGATAGATAGATAGATAGATAGATAGATAGATAGATAGATAGATAGATAGTTGCATATATATTATATAAATATATTATATATATGCATACACCCACAGATGTATATATATATATATGTGTATATATATACATATTTACATACACATATTCATGTATATAGATATATTTGAGCATGTGAGTGTTTTTTTTTGTGTGTGTGTGTGTGTGTGTGTGTGTGTGTGTGTGTGTGTGTGTGTGTGTGTGTGTGTGTGCTTGCAGTCGTATGTACATATTTAAATATAAATCAACCGAATCACATAATATGCAAAACAACACCCCCGGATATTTGCAACAGTAAAACCGGAAATTAGCGATTTAACGAAGATATCCGGAGTGAATAAAAAAATAAAAATCGAAGAGGCACGAATTCAAGTGGGGGGAGGGGCTACATATGTATGCCTGTAAATGTATGTAAGAATACGCATACACACACATACACACACACACCACATACACATACTCACACACACACACACATACTCACACACACACACACACACACACATATATATATACGTATATATATATATATATATATATGTATATATATATATATATATATATATATATATATTCTTTCATAGTTTTACTCGCTTCAGCCATGCGTTTGCGGTCATGCTGGAGCACCACCACAGTCTCTCTGATCTCCTCATTCTGGAGCGTTTCGCATCACCACTCCCGTGTGTCCCTTTGCCCCAGTTATTGGTCTTTTTTGGTGTATAACGGAGTTTGGTTCCGCTGCCCTCGTCTGCACTTCATATCGGGCTGTGGGTTCATCCGGTGTTGTGGAGACGAGGATTTCTTAATTTTTGCAGATTTCTTCAATTTTATGGCAGGGCATTGAAGAGCTAAAAATATATATTACATGGAAAAATGCGAGCAAGAGAAATAGTATTCTTAAGATTATAAACCTGGAAAATTACAGGACAAGTTATTAACCTTGGAAAAGTTAAGGACAACTTATTGCATCTGGTAAAGTACAGAACAAAAAAATTTTCACTTAAAATATTGCAGCAATGGATAAACTTTCAAATAAAATATTTAGATTTTAAAATTATTGGTTTTTATTAAAACTAAAAATTTTATTACAAGTTATTACTTCTATTAAAAATTAAACTAATTCAATTAAAATACATTTTGCACTTTAAAAAAATCGTTTTTTAAATTATTAAGTAATAATTAGAAATTTGAAAATCGGATATAAAATTATTAGTAGTACATATTAGTAGTTAGGACAATAAATAGAAAAATACAAAGATTAGTTATATATTACGGTAAAATCTACATATAACAACAATTGAACTCTGCCATTAATGTTTTGTTTGAACTGCTGTGGTGCATAAACAAAGACAAGATTCCAGAGGGATAACGATGTTCTAAGGAGAAAGGACTGGGGTAACTTTTAGTTTCTGGCCAAGAGTTTATGGGTCAAACAAGACTGATGAAAGGTAAAACAGCTTGTGGGGCCAGCTCCAAGTAGGAACTGTTTTCGTAAACTCCGATCATCCCTTGGAACTCCAATGAACTTACAACGAGACAACCGCGGTGAACTCAATAGCAGCCGGTTTAACCCCTTCGTGGCTGAATGCCCTTGCTCGGCAATAAGAATGGTTGTGTTTGTGTGTATGCGCATGCTTGTGTGTTTTTAACATATCTACAATATCGTGCTACTGCTAGAAGTATTAAATTAGGTGGAAATCAAGCAGTTCGACACAATTGCCTGTAAAACTCCAGAAAAGTTTAATTTCTAGATTAGGTTAGAAATTCCTAGTCACCAATCTGCATTTTTCTAATTATTTTATTATGAAATATGTAAAATCGTTGTCATAACCCCTTGAAATATATATCTGTAGATCTGGAAAGACATAAAAATTACAACTTTTTTCGTCATCAGCCATAACAAAAGTCTTGCCTGGACAAGAATCTATGTAAAAACGACTGCTCTTTAAATCTTGCAAGTCAAAGGCGTTTAACTTCCTTATATATGTAGGTATGTATATATAGGCACAGAAGTGGCTGTGTGGTAAGTAGCTTGCTTACCAACCACATGGTTCCGAGTTGCGTCCCATTGTGTGGCACCTTGGGCTCGTGTCTTCTACTATAGCCTCGGGCCAACCGAAGCCCTGTGAGTGGATTTGGTAGACGAAAACTGAAAGAAGCCAGTCATATATATAAATATGTGTGTTTGTGTGTTTGTGTGTGTGTGTGTGTGTGTGAGTGATTGTGTGTTTGTGTTGTGTTTATCCCCTACCAGCGCTTGACAAACCGATGTTGGTGTGTTTACGTCCCCCGTAACCCAGCGGTTCGGCAAAAAAAGAGACCGATAGAATAAGTACTAGGCTTACAAAGAATAAGTACTGCGGTCGATTAGTTCGACTAAAGGCGGTGCTCCAGCGTGGCCGCAGTCAAATCGACCGAAGCAAATAAATGAATGCGTATGCATGTATTTGTGTGCATGTGTGTATATGTACACGTTCATACGCATATGCTTTCCGTACTGTGTTTCATGACATTCTGCGAAATAGAAAAGGATATATTTTTAAAGAAATGTTTACTAAATATCTCTTCTGGTAATAACATTAACATTAGTTTAGTATTAAGAATTCAAAGCCAAAATCAAAGTTTCTCATAACAGGAATTGTGACGTCATTGATGTATTTAGCATATTTCTTTAGTTTAGCATATTTAACACATTTTATCATCATGTGCTGTCTAAATGTGTGCGTCTGGGAAAGTTTGACAATCTCATGATTACGTCAGTTTAGTTGCACCGATTTATATAGATATCTGTTGCCTTCTCCAGGCTGTTTTCTTGGGTTTCGGTACAAACTAAAACGAGTGATCGCTTCTGTTTGATTTCCTCAAAACTTTCTTGTTTGTTTCTGCTTCAACAGACTATAACATCCATCTATTTCTCCGTCCCTGGATCCGGCCACCCTGCTCGTCGTTCGTTTATTCATCTCACCATCCGTCAATCTCTCTCACCGTCCGTCCATCCATCTGACAGTCCTTCCATTATATCTCACCGTCTGTCCGTCCAGTCATCTCTCTGGCCGTTCATCAATCCATCCAATAATTCATTCATTCGTCCGTCCATCCACCTGTTATTCATCCATCTGTTCGTTCATCCATCCAACCGTCTGTTCATCTGTCTGTTCATCCGTTCATTCATTCATCATTTGCTGTCGTCTTTAACAATATATATCCACTATAGCAGAAATCTTGAAGGGTTCCATAACTTCCGTCTCGGCTATGAGCTTGGAACCCTGGTAATCCGTTACGGCGCTTACACAGCATACTTAGTCGTTTAGATCACCTGTGAACTAAAACCCCATATTTCTACGTGTATATATATATAAATATATATATATATATATATATATATATATATATATA
>NC_142935.1:7656346-7658846 GCF_046866305.1 Octopus bimaculoides | reverse complement strand
TGTGTGTTGTTTGTAAAGAATAAAATGTTTTGAATGGTACAACAATGCACTATAATACAAAAAATGGATTATATACCTGTTGTAATTTAGTTACCTATAGTCCATAGATAACTAAATTACAACAGGTATATAATCCATCTTTTGTATTATAGTGCATTGTTGTACCATTCAAAACTTTTTATTCTTTATATATATATATATATATATATATATATATATAGGCAATTAATACATATGCACATTATTAATTTAATGTATTAATTGCCTATAAATTTTTATAGCATGCGAACTACTTGATAGAAATCATTAACGTGATTTTTATCCTTATATTCTTTTATAACTATCTCTCTCTCTCTCTCTCTCTCTCTCTCTCTATATATATATATATATATATATATATATATATATATATATATATATATATATATATATATATATATATATATATCATTCCTCTATTTGCATAATATCGAGGTCTCTTTCTTTTGTTGCCATTCCTGTCAAATATATATATATATATATATATATATATATATATATATATATATATACAATTAAAAAGGGTAAAGGATTATCAATTTATTAATTTATTAATAAATTAATAATTAATAATTTTTACCAAGCCCTTCGGTATGTAAGCACCATTATCGGTGTGGAACTTATTTAAAAGTTCTTATACATTTATAAACAAAATGAAGGGATCAGCAACAGGTTGCTTCACCACATACCGAAGTTCAGAAATAGCAGCTAAAAATGCTGAAACTCCAACAGATAGCTTGGAGTTTCAGCATTTTTAGCTGCTATTTCTGAACTTCGGTATGTGGTGAAGCAATCTGTTGCTGATCCCTTAATTTTGTTTATATATATATATATATATATATATATATATATATATATATATATATATATATATATATATATATATATATATATATATATACATGACATAGATGGCATAGCAAGGTTAGCTTTTAATTACTTTTCATCAACTGTCAAATGAGAACAAGAAGTTCTCGGCCACAAATTGAAGAGAACCGCCTTGTAGTATTACCCTGCAATGATGCTGAGAAGTACAGACGCTATGAGATAATGACAGGTCACATTTGGTTACATTTGGAAAAGAAAGCACTCGAAACCTTCCCTCAACATTTGTTCATTTTCTACACACAGTTCCGAAACAAAAGTAAAATTTACATTAGGCTCGCACAAATATTCTTGTGACATATTTTAACTTTTGAAGGCAACTTTCAATGCAGTTGAGGAAAAATTCCTCGCTTAAAGTAAAAGGTATAAGTACACTATTATAAGCTCAGTGGCGCCACCTCTTGGTGTCCAAGCTGTATTTCTGCCTCATTATCAGTAGGGCATACCAGAGAAATATAAGTTTTAGCTGGCTAGAAAGCCGTAGCTTCATAATAAATCATTGAATATCCCAGAGACAGGAATGCATCAAGGGGTCCAGTAGAGGGCGCCACTGAGCTGGCAATGATGTATTTGCACCTTTTGACAAAAGCGAGAGATTTTTCTTCGCGATAAACTGCAGTGAAATTGCCATTAAAAGTTTAAAATATTCAGTTTGTTTATTTTTCCATCGCAGCTTCACGCTACAGCTCATGTAAAAAAAAAAAAAAAAGAAGATAAAATATAAATCGACGTGATGATTCCGGCTGGAATGTCTTTGATCATAGGCGTGTCTGCTTCAGCATGATAAACCAAAACACTATTATCAATATTACTATAACTACCCCGGTGACTACTGCGTTTTCTCAACAATACCCCAGTGTTTTCGTCATAACCACTGCGACCACCATCGTAATCCTTATCACCAACAAGCATAAAACTTTGGTAAACACCATACGCCAAAGCCTTGATACTTTCCGAGTATTCTCTGTTATGTGATATCGGTTATATCCTTTATCATATAACTGCAATATGCCTTCATATATATATTTATTTATTGTATAACACTATTCTCTGTATTTTTTGTATGTTCTTTTTTCTCGATAGTTTATTTTTGGTTTTGGTCTTGAGTTTGTTTTGAATCCAGAATCTTTTAAATAATCAGACAAGGTTAAATAAACAGTAAAGGAATGAAAATGTCAATTAATGGGGGGGGGGGAATTAGAATAAATAATTAAATAAAAGGATAAAAGAATAAAAAACTGCCGCCAAGTCCTCATATACCATCAACGTATATTTACCGGACGCACAGTCAAACACAGACAAGTAATACACACACGCACATAAACGCACACACATACTCACACACAAAAATACACAGACACACAAGCACATAAATGTATGTATGTAAATGTTTGTATTTATTTATGTATGTATATATATGTGTACATATATATATATATATATATATATATATGCGTCCACCTATTTATATCTTTATCTACTTATCTAACTATCGATCGATCGTTTAATCTCTCTCTCTCTCTATATATATATATATATATGTATAAATATATATATATATATATATATATATATA
>NC_142935.1:7643846-7648846 GCF_046866305.1 Octopus bimaculoides | reverse complement strand
GTCACACTGTGTCACGCTGAATATTCCCGAGAATTACGTTAAGGGTACACCTGTCTGTGGAGTGTTCAGCCACTTGCACGTTAATTCCACGAGCAGGCTGTTCCGTTGATCGGATCAACTGGAACCCTCGACGTCGTAAGCGACGGAGTGCCAACAACAACAAGGGTGAAAGAAAAGATTGACCTAACTACAATTTTTTGCTTTTCATTCTTACAGAATCAATACATAAAGTTACCAGTCAAGTACAGGAGTAAATTTCATCGATTAACCCCATTGTTACATAATTGCTCACCTCGTGTTAGAAGTTTTGAAGGGGAAAGATGATTGGAAATTATTGGATTAAGGTGTGTGGAAACAATTATTAATATACATGAGAAATTAATTCTTATATTTTTTTTTCTACTCTAGGCACAAGGCGCGAAAGTTTTGGGGAGGGGGCCAGTCGATCAGATCGACCCCAGTATGCAAATGGTACTTAATTTATCGACCCCCAAAGGATAACGGGTAAAGTCGTCCTCGGCAGAATTTGAACTTAGAACGTTAAGACAGACGAAATACCGCTAAAAATTTCACCCGGCGTGCTAACGAATCTGCCAGCCTCACATGAGAAAATAATTGAATTTAAAATGCATGTTAAACAAATTTTGCGTTGAGCTAATTAAGAATTTTCATGTAGATTACTCTTCCCTCATGAAGACACGCGATTGATTGGTTACGTCTCGTGATCATTAGATCTCTGATTCAATCCCTGGTGGGGACAGTGCGTTGTATCCTTCAGCAAAAGTCTTCAACTCATGTCATTCTTGTCTATACAACTAAAACGCAGGCACCAGTCTGGTTTTGGTGCAGTCCTTTTTCACGTCACTTATCACATGCACGGTCAACCACTTAATACAGAGGTCTCTAAGCGATTATTGATACATCCAAAAGCTTAGAATGAAGTACCGACATGCTTATGATATCACTCTTTGGTCATTATCTCATTGCAATTGAGGAACAAAGGATCCCCACCCAGTACCTGCTGCATAAAAGACAGCAAGCATTGACAGACGCAGGAGTGGTGGTGTGGTAAGTAGATGCTTACCAACCACATGGTTCCGGGTTCAGTCCCACTGCGTGGCACCTTGGACAAGTGTCTTCTACTATAGCCTCGGGCCGACCAAAGCCTTGTGAGCGGATTTGGTAGACGGTAGCTGAAAGAAGCCTGTCGTATATATATGCATATATATATATGTGTGTGTGTGTGTGTGTGTGTGTGTGTGTGTGTGTGTGTGTGTCTGTGTTTGTCCTCCCAACATCACCTGACAATCAATGGTGGTGTGTTTACGTCCCCGTAACTTAGCGGTTCGGCAAAAGAGATCGGTAGAATAAGTACTAGGCTTCTAAAAAATATATCCTGGGGTCGCTTTGCTCGACTAAAGGTGGTGCTTCAGCATGGCCGCAGTCAAATAACTGAAACAAGTAAAAGAGTAAAAAGAGAGTATAAAATTTAAAATAGCCACCAATAAAAGCCCAACCGGCCAGCTATTGTTGTATGGGACCATAAGGAAAAGATATGTTCTCTTGTGGAATATCAGCAGCCCTCTGGACACCAGTGAGATTAGAAAACAATCAGGAGAAAGAGGGCATCAATAGGAAATTGATCCGGTCCTTTTGCAAACCCAGTTCCTAACATATAATTTTAGCTTCGTTGAAGCAAACATGGTTGGAGTTGGGTTCTTGGATAGACAAGCCAACTCCTAAGCTTGTAAAATACAAATGATTCCAATGTCTGGAACTAAGAAGAGTCTGCAAGACTTCAAGATTTAAAGAATGGCGAAGAGAATATTATACTTTCCTTTACAACTTTGCTACCGAGTAGAGAGTAGATGGCAGATCGAAATTGACTTTACATTGAAACAAACACACACGCACACACACACAAACACACAAACATACATACACACACAAACACACTCACACACATACACACCAACACACACACACACACACACACACACGCAAACACAAACACACACACACTCAAACACTCACATACACACACACATACAGGCAAATACACACACGCGCATAAATACACAAACACACAAACACAAACACACACAAACACACACAGACACACAGACACAAACACACGCAAACACACATACACACACAAACACACACACACACACATACACACACAAACGCACACACACACAAGACTACGCGCTTGCATAACTCCCTGGTTCATATTGTGTAAATTCCTTCCGAAAAATCTTGTTTCTGTGTTGAAAAATCAGATTTTTCTTTTCTGAAGAGAAATTTAAAATCCGACACAAACATACAAACATACATGTTCATACATGTGCATACATGTGCAACGTGTAATTGTATAGATACATACCCTTATGCATTCACCTATGAATACATAGGCACATCTATGAATGCATTCATTTATACATACATGCATACTAACATACATACAAATATACACACATACACATATATACATACATACACATATACATAATACATGCACAAAGACGTTCATGCATGAATACGTATATATATATATATATATATATATATATATATATATATATATATATATATATATATATATATATATATATATATATATATATATATATATGCATACATGCAGTTATATATGCATACGCACTTGCTTACATACAATAGATGCATACACATATATTTACACACCTACACACACACACACACACACACACACACACACACACACACACATACACACACACACACACACATATATATATATATATACACATATATACATATGCAATCTGTTGAAGCCATCGTTTATCTAGACGTAATTGACTGGCAGGCTTCGCACCTGTTCGCACAAATCTAAAACAGAGTCCGGCAGTCATTCATAGATGATAAGATTAAAGACAGACCCCCTCCGAAAACAAAAAAAATAACAAAAAAAAATCTGCATACGCCACCGCCGCAGCCACCACCACCACTAATATCAACACTACTACTACTACTGCTACTACTACTACTACTACTACCACCACCACCACTACCACTGCTAACACGACCAACACCAACGCGACTACCATCACCACCACCACTAACACAATCACCACCACAAATACAATATCCTACCACCACTACCACAACTACCACTGTTGCCACGACTACGACTACCATACCATCACTACAACTATCACCATCACTAACACTAACACCATCACTACCACCACCTCCACCACCACCACCACCACCACTGCTGTCATCACCACTAACACGACCACTACTACCACCAACAACAACAACAATCAACAACATCAACACCATGGCGGGCGTCGTATCTACTACAACCACTGGCGCCACGACCGCCATTATTATTTACCATCGTCACCTCAACAACAACAATAACAACAGCTGCACCATCAGTCACCATCACCACCATCATCACAACCACAGCCACCACCAGCACAACAACCTCTACCACTCCCACTGCCACCCTCATCGTTACGACGATGACCACCAACACCACCACCACCACCACCACCGCCACCACCATCATCACAACTCGGCCACGTTGACCTCAACGCAAACAACAACACCAGCGACGCCATCATCAGCATCGATAATAAAACCATGAGAATGAGATCGAAGACCAATAAAAAAAAAAAGCGAAACAAACAACAGAATCAATCAAGGTGATCAATTCCACCCGGATCAGAGATCAATAATGACGCCTTCCAACTCTCACCGTTTCGATCACGGAAAATTATTATTTGTGCTCATCATCATCATCATCATCATCATCATCATCATCATCATCATCACCGTCAGCAGCTACAAGAACAAGAGCAACACCAGCTGCAGAGCTACGGCAACCACTGCTATCGTGACCATCACCGCTGAGAACAGAACAACAGCGCTACTTCTGTGGCAGTCATCGCTCTCCTGATGACGACCACCACAAGATAAAACTACCACCCCCACAAGTACAAGCACCGCAACAGCAACTGTCAGCAGCACCGCCACTGCTACTGCTACTACTACTACTACTACTACTACTACTACTACTACTGCTGCTGCTGCTGCTGCTACTGCTGCTACCGCTGCTGCTGCTACAACCATCCGCCTTCACCACCATTAGCATAGCCACCATCGCCATCATCATCTCACCACTACCACCACCACCACCACAACCACAATCGCCATCACCGCCGCCATCAACAACAGAAATAACTTCAGCTCTACCACCATTACCACCACATCCACCACCACCATCTCCACAATCACCAACAACAATTACCCCCCATCTCCACCACCATGACAACTACCACCAGAACCATCACAACCACTGCAACCACAGCCCTAACCACCACTACCATAACCACCACCACCATCACCACCTCCGTCACCACCACCACTACCACCACCACCACCATATCACCACCTCCACCACCACGCCACTACCACCACCTTCATCACAACCACCACCACCTCCACCACCACTACCACCAGCACCACCACCACCACAACAACAGCTACCACCACATCCCCCATCACCATCACCACCACATCCTCCAGTACCACCACAACCACCGCCATCATCACAACCACCACCACCTCCACCACCACCACCTCCACCACCACAACCACCACCACCACCATATACAAGATGTCTACTGATGTTCATCTACACCAAACTATCTTCACCGATGTCAGAGATATGCAAAAGGTATTTTTTACCCCCACACACAAACACACAAAACAAGCATCCGTACAAACTGGGAAGATAAAACAATTCTGTACATCCATATTGTATTCTGTTTATTGTTTTGCGTTTGTTATATGCGTGTTATTTCGTTTTTATTTTACTTTATTTGTTAAATTATTTCCGCTTCAATTGAAACGCTCTTTTCTGCACTTGTTTTAATCTCGATACCGCTACCGCTGCTGCTGCTGCTGCTGCTACTATTACTACTACTACTACTACTACTACTACTACT
>NC_142935.1:7628846-7638846 GCF_046866305.1 Octopus bimaculoides | reverse complement strand
AATATATATATATATATATATATATATATATATATATATATATATATATATATATATATATATATATACATACATATATATATATATATATATATATATATATATACATATATATATATATATATATATATATATATATATATATATATATATATATATATATATATACATATATGTAAATATGCATGTACGGATATACGTAGATATACATACACATGAAAGAACTACAGAAGGAGAGAACAGAATGGTATATAAGGATATTAGTTTACATTGGTGCATAATATATATATATAGGAACGGAAGTACAACTACATGTGAGTGAGTGTTGAGCCCTGCGCCTCAGGGAAGACAGGCGCCTCTATATTAAAACCCAAACCTCCAGACACACCTCCTGGGATTCATCAAAAGCGTCCCTAACAAGCGGAAAATGTTAACGGTGAACCAGTTTAAGTCTTACTAAAGTAAAAAAGTAAATACTTTGATTAAAGACAGTGGTGGTGAGAGCAGTACAGACGGTGTGTAAGTGTGTGGGAGAGAGATGAATGAGTAGGAAAGAAATGGTGAAGGTGAGAGAGAGAGAGTGTGTGTGTGTTAGAGAGAAAGAGAGGGGGAGGGAGACAGCTGTAGAATTATTGTATTCCTCTGAGAATGAGGGAAGCATTAGCCTTGTGAAGGTGAGCGAATGCGAGCGTGCATTTATATATATATATATATATATATATATATATATATATATATATATATATATATACATATATATATATATATATATATATATATATATATATATATATATATATATATATATATACACATACATATGTATATACGTATGTATATATATATGTGTGTGTGTGAGAGTATGTTTGTGTGTGTCTGTGTATATATGCATATGTATATACATATATGTGTGTGTGTATGCACGTATATATATTGATATATGCATACACATATGCGTATGTAAGTATGTGTGTGTATACATATATATACATATATACGCACATTCATATATATACTTACATACATGCATAAATATGTATGTATATATATATATATATACATATATGTATATATGTATATACGCACACACATATTCATATACAGACTTACATGCATACATAAATATGTATGTGTGTACATATATATATATATATATATATATACATATATATACATATGCACACATTCATATATAGACTTACATACATACATAAATATGTATGTGTGTACATATATATATATATATATATATATATATATATATATATATATATATATATATATATATATATATATATATATATATATATATACATATACACACATTCATATATAGACTTACATACATACATAAATATGTATGTGTGTACATATATATATATATATATATATATATATATATATATATATATATATATATATATATATATATATATATATATATATATATATATACATATACACACATTCATATATAGACTTACATACATACATAAATACATATATACGTGTGGTAGAGGAGAGAGAAAAGGGGAGGAAAAGGAGGTGGGAAAAAGTAAGAGAGGGAGAGAAGGAAAGAAAGAACGAGAGAAGAGAGAGTGGAGGAGGAGAATGCTAAAACAAGAGGCGGGAGAGAGTGAATAAAAAAGGTGGGAGGGGGAGTATATAAACTGAAAAACAGACATGGCGTTAAGAGAAAATGAACTTATAAATGTCTAAATTTCTAAATTATTTGAAATTTTTATGCGCAGCCATGAGCACGGCTCCACACACACATGTATGTATATAAATATATATGTATGTATATGTACGCTCACACATATACACGTGTGTGTCTGTGTATATGTTTTTCTATGATGGTGAACTTACCACCCTGGGTATTATCAGGAAATATGGCGTACTTACAATAATTTTCTTCTTTGACTTTCATCAAATTTCTTGGTTCTTATGTAAAGTGTTGAAACCCAAACTAATTTTCCAAAAAAAAAAAAAATGTTTATTTCCTTGAAATAAAAAAAAATTCAATAAAACTAAATTTTCATTTATGTAACTCTTCTAAAAACTACTCTGCATACGCGTGTTTGGAGTATTCGGTTTCCAGTCGTAAGGCCACGAGTTCGATACCCCGCGGCGACGGGTTGTGTCTTTGAATAAGGCACTTTATTTCACGTTGCTCCGGTCTTCTCTTCTGGCCAAAATGTGGGGTAGTTGCATTTGATAGGGTCCAGATTATTTCTAAAGGTATAAATTTATTATGCTTCACTACAACTTATTTCAGTCGTTTCGATGACGAGGGTTCCAGTTGATCCCATCAACGGAACAGCCTGCATGTGAAATCAACGTGCAAGTGGCTGAACACTCCACAGACATGTGTACCCTTAGCGTAGATCTCGGTGAGATTCTGCGTGACACAGAATGTGACAAGGCTTGCCCCCTTTGAAATACAGGTACAACAGAAACAGAAAGTAAGAGTGAGAGAAAGTTCTGGTGAAAGAGTACAGCAGGGTTCGCCACCATCCTCTGCCGGATCCTCGTGGAGCTTTAGGTGCTTTCGCTCAATGAACACTCACAACGCCCGTTCTGGGAATCGAAACCGCGATCCTATGACCGCGAGTCCGCTGCCCTAACCACTCGGCCATTGCGCTTCTTTATTTCAGTACATCACAGCTTGTCGTCCAACGTTTTCTACTTTGAGAAATTACAAGCTTGTACAATCTACAATTATTCCTGACTATAAAGGCTATATTTTTTCTTTTCTTCTGTACTTCGTTTCAATACATTTCAATTTTATCACAATTAATTAGAATAATTATGCTCATTAATCCTGGAAACACAAAACATAAGTCACTCCATCGTATATACTTTTACAGTTAATTTAAATTTAATTAAAATCTACCGAATTTCCACCCTATTAATACCTTGTATATCTACGAGTTTATAATTAAATAAAATTTAAAGGTTATTTTAAAATATAAATCCGTCTGTATCAGTTTTTGACAAATTAATAATCTCAAAGACTTGGAACATAAATGAAAATGGTTCCTTCTTTGCTAAGACTTAAACCAACTTAAACCGTAATCTTTTGTCTTTTATTCTTTTCTAGTTTCAGTAATTGGGCTGCGGCAATTCTGGGGCAACACCTCGGTGAGTTTAACAGCAGAAATCGGCCCAATTCCTTCAGCTATTCGTTTCTACGCTTCGTACTTGTTCTATCAATACCTTTCCCAAACCGTTCGGTAATGAGGACGGATACGAACCAAAACTGGTTCTCAAGCCGTGGGGAGTAACACACACACACACACACACACACACACACATGGATATATACAAGGATACAAGCACACATACATATATATATATATATATATATACACATTCATTTTATTTTATCATTTTAACTAGTTTCAGCTCATGAGCTGTGGCCATGCTGGGACACATACATACATATATATATACATACATCGTTGGCACTCCGTCGCTTACGACGTCGAGGGATCCAGTTGATCCGATCAACGGAACAGCCTGTTCGTGAAATTAACGTGCAAGTGGCTGAGCACTCCACAGACACGTGTACCCTTAACGTAGTTCTCGGGGATATTCAGCGTAACACAGAGTGTAACAAGACTGGCCCCTTTGAAATACAGGTACAACAGAAACAGGAAGTAAGAGAAAGTTGTGGTGAAAGAGTACAGCAGGGTTCGCCACCATCCCTTGCCGGAGCCTCGTGGAGGTTTAGGTGTTTTCACTCAATAAACACTCACAATGCCCGGTCTGGGAATCGAAACCTCGATCCTATGACCGCGAGTCCGCTGCCCTAACAACTGGGCCATTGCGCCTTCACAGGCAAGTCATTATATACCACATATTTACTATTAGTATTGTTGTCTCTTCCTAGTAATTTTTATCGTTGTTCTTAGCGTTGCTGTTATTTTAATAAAATACAATGTAAAAAGATTTGTACAGGAAATAATTGCGATAACGGAATGTAAGTTGTCGTGGGATGTAAAATGGATACGATAAAATATCTGATTAGCTTATTTCTTAAAAGGATGTCAGTAATTCGTGGTGAGTGTTACCACACAGTCTACACGGACATACATACATACATATGTTTAGTCTGTCATACGGACCATGACGAAGGGAAATAGCCCTGAAACTCGAGTCGCCTTTATATATTTATATTTATATATTTGATCCTTTATATTGAACACTCAATATTTCATCTACATTCAATACTTTCTTTCATGGTGCCATCCATTTTTATTTTATTTTATTTTATATTATATATTGTATATTCCATATTCTATACCCCACATTGGTTCTGCAGGAATATAAATAAAACATAAAAAACAGACAGTGTTGGAACTCTTTTAAACAAAATAATATATATATATATATATTGGAATGGTTGTGTGGTAAGTAGCTTGCTTACCAACCAGTGTCTTCTACTATAGCCTCGGGCCGACCAAAGCCTTGTGAGTGGATTTGGTAGACGGAAACTGAAAGAAGCCCATCGCATATATGTATGTATATATATATATATATATATATATATATATATATATATATATATATATATATATATATATACATATATATATATATATATATATACACATACATACACTGTCTCTTTCTCTCTTTCACACACAAACACACACACACATCTTTTATTTGTTTCCGCTACTTGACTACGGCCATGGCCATGCTGGAGTACCAATTTGTAGAATTTTAGTCAAACGAATCGACTCCAGTACCTATTTTCAAAAGCCTGGCACTTAATCTATATTTCTCTAAAAACTGATGAACAGCCTAAATCGGTTTTTGAGCCTAATTGAGCTCTCATCGGAGCTATCTACCATACATACATACATACATACATACATACATATATATATGCATACATACTTATTTGCACAAAGACCAAGAAGCGCTTTCTTTTTATGGAAAATGAGCAAAAAAAAAAGAAAAACTAACGCAATTTTTCCAAATACATTCTATCTGTGGCATAGTGAAGATGTGTAAAACATTCCAAAAATTTGCAGCTAAGATTTTAGATTTGAATAGATGCACACACGTGGATGTTTGCATCATAGTTCAACCAACAAACCAACTTAATCACATATTTAAAAACATCGGGAACACTTTTAACACAAAAAATCTTATTGCCTTGTTTGCAACCGGCTTGAACTTTCTGAAGAAGAACTTAAATTAAACTCAAAGGAAAATCTTACATACATACATATATACATACATAAGGGTCCTTTTCCTTAACGCCTACTGTCTACAAAGTCCTGCAAGACGGTGTTGTTTTTCGTGTGTTGAACCAGCCAAGAAGTACCAGCGCACCGGAAGTAAGGTTGAATGTTTAACAGACAAAAATATAATTTCCTTCTAGATTGGTGACAAGATATGTTTTTCCTAACGCAGATAACATTGCTAGAAATCCGAGCGCTTAATAATGTCGGCTAAGCTAGATGAACAGAGGGACGCGACATTACATGCCAGGATACAAAGATTGTATTTATTTTGAAGGGAATAAAAAAATAATATGAAACTAGAATATATAAAGAAAAAAAAAATATCAGCAATGAATCTGATCCAGTTTCACGAAATTAATTAACTGCGTTTTTTAAATTCAAATTATCACTATTTTGCACAAATTCTTGCGACTCATTTTTATGTATTTTCTGTTGAAAGAGCATTAGAGTGCTGTGACCTTTATATTCCAGAAAAGAGAAATGTGAAACAAACGTCTTTCTACCATGCCAGAAATGACAGCCATATTTTCTGAAATCATATACATCTATGTATGTATATATGTATGTGTGTATATATATATATATATATATATATATATATATATATATATATATATATATATATATATATATATGTGTGTGTGTGTGTGTGTGCGTGTGTGTGTGCGTGTGTGTGTGTGTGTGTGTGTGTGTCTATATATATATATATATATATATATATGTATATATATACATATACCAATGATAAAAATAATTTTAAAAATATACAGTACTGTTTCTACTTTGCGGATTTTCACCTATCGCGGAGGCATTTGAAACGTAACACGCCCGATAGTCGAGGGATTACTGATTAGGATTTAATTGTAGAGGCTGGCACCGATATGGATATGGCTAAAGGGGTGATTTGAGGAACAATATGGAATTGATAAAAAGGAAGATAAAGATTCATTTTTCTGATGGCAGAGTCCACGTCCACCGAAACGCAGGAACATTAAAAGTACAAAAGTCAAATATATTTAAACCTGCAATGTGGAAACATATTACCCTGTTCATAAATTATGGTATTGCCCATTAATTTCGACACTGTGTCGCACGAGTTCCATATGTAATCCCATGATAGCGACTGCCCTCATTTGTGTTTTGCCATGCATTAAGGAGGAACTGTAATACAACGCAACAAATTTTGACAGACATGATGTCTCCGCAGCCGGACGATAATACTAATTTCTAATACAGAAAAGTAGAGACAGTTCTGATACGTCTAACATCCTAAAACAGCCTTTCGCCGCTCAAGATTTTTTTTCTTGCTGTCCTAAAGATAAAGGCCTATATGAATAATTGGGTATGGCAGCAAAGGACCCACTAATTATATGCTTCCGTCCAGATATCTTTCAAAAACTTGTTTGTAGTCCGTTGTTTCCGCAAAGTCTGGGGGACGTATGTATATATACCCCCTAACTTTTATTCATAACGTTTCCAACGGTTGGGCTCCAAGCATGGCAGGATACAATCAAGGGTTTTTGTTGAAAATATTCTGTAATTGTACACAACATACACAACAGCATCGTTTGACAACCGATGCTGGAGTGTTTACGTACGTCCCCGTAAATTAGCGGTTCGGCAAAAGGGTTCAATAAAATAAGTACTGAGCTTTGGTTCTGCGGTCAATTTGCTCGACAAAAGAGGTACTCCAGTATGGCCGCAGTCAAATGACTGAAACAGGTGAAAGAATAAAAGAATATAAACAAATACACATGAACATATACACGCTTTAACTAGCTACACACACACACACATATGCACCCACTCACACACACACTCACGCATACATATATATATTCATATACAGTAATCCCTCGCCAAATCGCGGTTCACCTATCGCGGTTCACCTATCGCGGTTTATTACTTAATCTTACGTCGATTCCTCCATGGCGTTGTTTTGCATTTATAATAAAATAAATGTATGAAAATTATAAAAATAATAATAATAATATACAGTACAGTACTGTTTCTACTTAGACATATTGCAGGGGTATTTGGGACGTAACACTCGCGACAGTTGTGGGATTATTGTATATATATTTGTGTGTGTGTATGCGTATGTGTGTGTGTGTGTGTATGCATTTCTCTCGTTGTTTTATATATAAATTCCCTCACTGTATTGGTATTCTTTCTTCTTTTACGAGTTCCAACACAGTGGTTATGGCCATACTGGGGCACAGCCATTTGATGCTCCTTTGGGCATTTTTTGTGTCATTTTCTCCTAGTTACAAGTGTAAAGTTCTGCAGCCATATCAGCACAAATTCTCTTGACACCGAAGGATTGGACAATATTGATGGAAGATATCGAAAGTATTATGATAAACAATCGACAGCTGATGAAGGCTTTGACTAAACTTACGCACAATTGTTTCATGTATCTAATTTTGTTATTAGCTTTTCTCTACAATTCTATTTCATTCTGGGGTATATGTAAACATATATATATATACAGAATGAGAGGATGGGACACGACAATTTAGAGACAGTACTTTTCGGTATGGAAAGTTAACACACACCCACACTCACACATACAGGCACACATACCCATGCGGAGAAATACATGTATGCAAACACAAAGAGTGAGAGAAACAATGAGAGAGAAACAGAGTGACTTCACATTTTAACAATTGAAGAACAATGCTAATAATATAATCGAAGACTTCCATCTCATCACACAAGCAGAGGAACATTCTTACACATCTTATCAGAGAGAGAGAGAGAGAAAGAGAGAGAGAGAGAGAGAGAGAGAGAGAGAGAGAGTGAGAAATAGAGAGAAAGACAGAGACAGAGAAAATTGGTGGAATATAATACGCGTGAGACATTGAAACGTCTGATGTCAAATAAGACAGCGTCAAACCAGCGACGGTAATTTGGAGATGCCACAACAGCAGTGCCAGGACGGTTCGTGCTCAGCTACATACACACACACACACACACACACACACACATACAAACACACACACACACACACACACATATACATACATACATACATATATATATATATATATATATATATATATATATATATATATATATATATATATATATATATATATATATATATATATATATATATATATATGTATATATATATATGTCTCTGTGTGTGCATGTGAGTGTATGTGTTTGTATGAGCATGTATGTTGTGTGTGCCCCGTTGTATGCGATAGACTTTCTATTTGTAATCTAAGTTGCAAGTGAACTTGAATTCAATACAGTTGTTTTCGTCTAATGATTTTATGACAAATGCGAAGCTCTGTGTTTTTAATCTTATATTTCTACATATATATACGCACATGCATCCACCCATGCACATATGTATATCTATTTATCTATCTATCTATCTATCTATATATATATATATATATATATATATATATATATATCAGTATATGTGTGTGTGTGTGTGTATGTATGTATATATATATATATATATGTATGTATGTATGTATGTATGTACGTATGTATGTATATATCTATATATATATATATATATATATATATATATATATATATATATATATATATATATATATATATATATATATATGTATGTATGTATGTATATATATATATATATATATATATATATATATATATATATATATATATATATATATATATATATATTTATATATATAGCTATACATATACACCTCAGTAGTTATATACGTATATATATTTATATATATATATATATATATATATATATATATATATATATATATATATATATATATATATGCGAATGTATGAGTTTGTGCTTAAATATACATGCATGTGCACATATCTGAAGTTACACAAGAATAGTAAAACGTATAGATAGATCTGTGTGTGTGTGTGTTTGTGTGTTTGTGTGTGTGTGTGTGTGTCTTGGGGTTTGTATGTGTGTGTTTTGGGGTTTGTGTGTGTTTGTGTGTGCATACACATACGTATATACATATATACATCGCACTAATAAAAAATTACTCACAAACATGCACACATGGAGAAGAGAGTCTGCGTGATTTTGAAGGTGTATATTGGGCTTGTAGAGAAATGTGATTGCGTGCGTTTGTGTGTTTGTGTTCTATTGTTGTACATGCTTATATACGTATGCACTGTGCGTGTGTGTGCATGTGCGCGTGCGTGCGTGTATGTGTGTGTGTGTGTGTGTGTGTGTGTGTGTGTGTGCACTTATAAGTAGCTGTGAGTCTCCAGTTTCTTTTGTAGACGCGTTATCGCACGAATAGATCTTCCACATCTGACAGGATTAACTATCAAGAAAAGACAACAGTGCAGGTTTTCCCCGAGAAGAAGAAGACGAAGAAGAAGAAGAAGAAGAAGAACAACAACAACAACAATAACAACAACAAGATGAAGAAAAAGAAGAGGAAGACGTAAGAAATAAGTAGACGAGAAAGAACAAGAGGAAAAAGTGGAATAATAATAATAATAATAACAATAATAATAATAATAAGTAGAAAACGTTGATGATGATGATGTTGATGATGATGATGATGATGATGTTGATGGTGATGATGATGATGAAGAAGAAAACGATGAACAAGAAAAAAGTGATGAAGATAGAGAGTAGCAGCAGCAGCAGCAGCGTCGGTAGTAGTAGTAGTAGTAGTAGTAGTAGTGGCGGTGGTGGTGGTGTTAGTAGTAGTGGTAGTAGTAGTAGTAGTAGTAGTAGCTGTTGTTGTTGTTGT
>NC_142935.1:7618846-7623846 GCF_046866305.1 Octopus bimaculoides | reverse complement strand
GAGAGAGATGTACACACACACACATAAACACACACTCTCATATGCACAAAAGTCTTTTCTCCGTATAAATTCATGTAATTTGCCTGTCACTACGAAGTGTCTGTGATTGTTATATAGAAAGAAATATGCACACGTGAGCTGGCAGACTCGTTAGCATACCGGGCGAAATGGTCTGCCGTATTTCGTCTGTCTTTATGCTCTGAGTTCAAATTCCGCCGAGGTCGACTTTGCCTTTCATCCTTTCGGGGGTCGATAAATTAAGTACCAGTTACGCACTGGGGCCGATCTAATCGACTTAATACCTTTATCTGTCCTTGTTTGTCCTCTCTATGTTTAGCCCCTGTGAGCAATGAAGAAATAAGAAATATACACACGCACGCACGCAAAAACATACACACACATATATATTTATTTATTCTTTTGTTCTTTTATTTGATTCAGTCATTTGACTACGACCATGCTGTAGCACAGCCTTATAGTCTTTTAGTCAAAGAAATCGACCCCAGGACTTTCTTTGTAAACCTAGCTCTTATTCTATCAATCACTTCTGCTGAACCGCTAAGTTACAGGGAAATAAACACACCAGCATCGGTTGTCAAGCGATGGTGAGAGGTGGGTGGCAAACACAGAGACAGACATATATATATATATATATATATATATATATATATATATATATATATATATATATATATATATATATATACATACGATGGGCTTCTGTCAGTTTCTCTCTACCGAATCCACTTACGAGGATATCGTAGAAGACAATTGCTCAAGGTGACACGCGGTGGGACTGTACACGGAGCCACGTTGTTGGGAAGCAAGTTTCTTACCACACAGCCACGCCTGCGCCTATAGGGAGAGAGAGAGAGAGAGAGAGTTAGAGCGAGGATGTCCCCACTCAAGTCTACGTTGATAATGCATAGTTATAAATATACCTTGGTACACATGATTACATGTATGCAAATATACATCTCTCTCCTCTATCTCTCTCTTTCTCTCTCTCTCTCTCTCACACACACACACACAATCTCCGTCTAAACAACTTCATAGAAGAATGCTTTGCATGTGTTAATGTAAAAGGTATATTTAGATGTTTAATTAATTAAGCTAGATTAAAGCAAATAAAACAAAAATATGCAGAAATAATGAAATAAGACATGAGTAAACAAATAAATACGTAAAAAGTAGAGTATCTATTTCTCATTTGGTTATAAAGACTGAGCTGCCAGATAATTAAAACGGAGCTGGTTTAGTGGGTAGTCACTAGATGCAGTTTATATTAAGGACTCAGAATGCTAGAGATAAATTATTGAGGATAGACTGAGGGAATGTTGGTAGGAATGGAGGTGGGTTGGTGGTAGGGAGAGGAGAGGAAGGCGAAGGAGAAGAAGGGGAAGAAGATGTAAAAGAGAGAAATGGAGACAGAAAGGAGGCGGTGGACGAGGAGAGGCGAAGAAGGAGGAGGTTAATGAGAACGGAGAGTGGATGGCGATGATGATGATGATGATGTGGAGGAGGAGGAAAAGATTTTAAAGGTGATGCTTTGGGGCACAGGTGATGAGAACCAGGTTGGGGATAATGATGATGACACTGATGCCGATTATGATGATGATGATGATGATGATGATTATGATGATGAGGATGATGATGATGATGATGATGATGATGATAAGGACAACGATGACGACGACCGCAGCAGTGATGACGACGAAGAAAACGATGATGGCATTGATGATAATGGAAACGATGGTGATTATGTCGTCGTCGACGGCGAAGGTGACGAACACGATGATGGCATTGATGATGATGATGATGATGATGACGATGAGGTTGACGACGACGACGACGTCGATGACAATGCCGACGACGACGATAACGACGATAATGGAAACGATGACGATCACGACGACGACAATGGTGGTGATGATGATGATGACGCTGATGGTGATGATGATGATGCTGATGCTGATGGTGATGATGATGATGATGATGATGATGATGACTATTACTACGACGATGGTAGGATGATGTTAACGACCAGACGCCGACCACGATTATGATACTAACACCTGCGACGAAGAAGGCGTTTATGATGTCAAGTATTTGATAAGATATGTACAGAACATAGTCGTATAAGTTAGCAATCCTGATTTCAAACCTACACCCACAAAAGATTTCATGAAATTCACTTTTCAAAACTTTTATGCATTTTCTAAAATAAATGACAAATAGAAACACAAGTTCATAGAAATGGTTTTTATTTGTATATAACCTTAACCAATTTGTTTCAGTTGTAAATTACGGCCGGTTTATATCCAACCCAACCGGAATATCTGCTATGTATAGAAACCAGCACACTTCTACAAGTGGTGTATATGTTTGTGTGTCTGTGTTTGTCCCCCTACATCACTTGGCAACCGATGGTGGTGTGTTTACGTCCCCGTAACCTAGCAAAAGAGACCGATAGAATAAGTACTAGGCTTACAAAGAATAAATCCTAGGGTCGATGTGCTCGACTAAAGGCGGTGCTCCAGCATGGCCACAATCAAATTACTGAAACAAGTAAAAGAGTATATATATACATAATATATATATATATATGACATATATATATACATATACATACATCTATATATATACATACATCTCTCTCTCTCTCTCTCTCTCTCTCTATATATATATATATATATATATATATATATATATATATATTATTGCCTCCTATTGCCGGTATATCTTACTTTCCACACAATGCAAGACGAGTGTCACATACTTCCCTTGTCCCATGTGTGCTTTTGTCTTCAGCGACATATTGTTCTGATTTACACATATTGTTCTGATTTGTGTGTATGTGTGGTAGGGAGTGTGTGTGTGTAAGTGGTGTGTGTGTGTGTGTGTGTGTATATGTGTGTGTTTGTGCGTGTGGAGGCGTGGATATGAACGACTGTGTGCGTATATATATGTGTAGATAGATTGATAATTAGATACATACGCACACATACGCATATATATATATTAATAGAGGGATACCGACATACGTATGTTTTGAAATTTATACGTTTGTAAACAGCAAATAACATAATTTTTCTTGGGTGTGAAACAATGAACACGATTCCGCAATGCACATGAGAGCATATATATGTATATGTACACATATATAAATATATATATATATATATATATATATATATATATATATATATATATATATATATATGTATATACTTGTTGGTTTGGGTAGATATATATATATATATATATATATATATATATATATATATATATATATATATATATGTAGGTATTTATATATATATATATATATATATATATATATATATATACGTATGTATGTATGTATACATGTATGTATGTATATGTATGTATATCTCTATCTATATATACGCTTAGGTACATTCATACATATGTAAATATACATACACATAGATGAAGTCAAAGATAGATATATAAATATATAAACAGAAATCTGTATATCTGCAAACGTAGGTGCGTCTATATCTGTGTAAGCGTATATGTACAACCAATACACACACACACACACTCACGCACGCACACACACACACATACACACATATACGCGACCGCGCACTTATATGCCTGTGTGTGTATCAAGAGGTATGAATTGAACTGATTTTAGCGGGTTTATAATGCAACATGTGAGATGATTCTTTGATCTGTCTGCCCAGCCCAACATGTGCTTGATTTCCATTGTTCAGCTCTATCCGCCACCATTAATGTATGTAAACAAGCAGCACACCCATCATCCTCATAGCACGCACACGCACATATATGCATGCACACACACACACACACACTTACACACATACACGCATGCAATGCAATACACATACACATACATATATATATATTATATATGTGCATATATATATATATATATATATATATATATATATATATATATATATATATATACGCACATATGTGCGTTTGTATAAACATATGTTTATACATACGCACATTCGTCACAGATATATACCCTTATAAACGGAACCTGTTGTGCCATCATTTGTTATTCCTATGATACTGTTTCCAAAAGTTGCATTCTTGATATGCTTACGGCAGCAATTTGATTGATATTTTCCTTTATATATATATATATATGTGTGTGTGTGTGTGTGTGTGTGTGTGTGTGTGTATAACTGTATATAATATATAGCATAGTGTTCTGTATTCTCCAATTTGAAGCGACAATTTTTAAATAGAAACAAATGACTGAAAAATGATGAAGTATCTTCATTCGGAATCGACCTCACATATCGACGCTTTTATGGATCCTTGCGAATGTGATTGATATATATATAAACTGGATAAACTGGAAATTAAGATAGGCTATAAAACAATTGACTGTAAAACATTCTTTCAAATTTTCGATAAGTCAATTACAATGACTCCAATGCTCATCTGATACTTATTTGCTAGACCCTAGAAGTATAAATAGCAAGATCTACCTTAGGCCGGGTTTGAACGCACAAAGTAAAGCCAATAGAAAGTCTGCTAAGCTTTTCTCTGGCGCACTAACGATTCTGCCATCTCGTCCCTTTATTGACCGATCCGGAAAGACATGCCGAGTTCAAATAAGATTTATATTGTAATTGATACCTTGCTTCACCTACTACTACTACTACTACTACTACTACTACTACTGTGACTGTCCATTCACGGAAGAACATCGCTGTAGTAGTAGTAGTAGTAGTAGTAGTAGTTGTAGTTGTTGCTGTCGTTGTTGTTGTTGTTTGGCTGTATTTGAACTGAATTTTAAAATTACATAGAACTATATTAAAATATAAAGATATAAATTTGGTTTCAAATTTTGGCACAAAGCCAGCAATTTCGAGGGAAGAGGTAAATCAATTACAGCATAACAGCTACTTTTTTTTTTTATCGATCACGAAAGTTTGATAGGCAAAGACGACCACAGCGGAATTTGAAACTCAGAACGTAAAAACTGGCGA